>NC_057797.1:590028811-590328811 GCF_018294505.1 Triticum aestivum
GAGGCGGCGTCCGATGGCGGCTGGGTGTGCAGCGGCAGCGGCGGCGAGCGGGACCGGTGGTGGTGGCGCGCGGCGGGGCTGGCGACTTGGGCCTCGGGGTCGCGGGCCTTCGGCTTATAAAGCCGCAGTGTCCATGTCAGACACGGCCCGGTAAGTCGGTTGAATTTTTTTTAAATAATTCCGTTCAGAAAAACGAATTAAAGAAATACTAAACGGACTCCAAAAATCCTGAAATAAATTTTCCTCGTCCTCTAAAAATCTACCGGACAAGGTGAACATTTATTTGGGCCTCTAATGTAATTTTGAAAAATGCAATTTTTTCCTAATTCAAATAAAATAGCGATAAAAACTCCGAATAAAATCTTATTTAATTTTAATATGAAATCTCCAATATTTCTTTATTTTCGGGAAGTCATTTTATACCCTCTCTTTTATTTTTCATAAAAGAAATATTCGAAGAGAAAATAATTAAAATCGAATGATCCTCTTTTCAAAATTTGAGAAAACTCAAATATGAAAATAACGAAATCCCCAACTCTCTCCGTGGGTCCTTGAGTTGTGTAGAATTTCTAGGATCAAACCAAAATTCAATAAAATATGATATGCAATGATGATCTAATGCATAACATTCCAAATTGGGAATTTGGGATGTTACAAACCTACCCCCCTTAATATGAATCTCGCCCTCGAGATTCGGGTTGGCTAGAAAATAGGTGAGGGTGATCCTTCCGTAGGTCTTCCTCTCGTTCCCAGGTGGCTTCATCCTCAGTATGGTGGCTCCACTGAACTTTACAGAACTGGATAACCTTGATGCATGTGACTTGGCTAGCAAAATCAAAAATCTTGACTGGTTTCTCCTCGTAGGTCAAGTCGCTATCCAACTGAATCGCTTCTAGTGGCACTGTATCTCTCAAAGGAATATCAGCCATCTCTATGTGGCACTTCTTCAACTGAGAAACGTGGAACACATTGTGAACTCCTGACAATCCTTCGGGTAATTCCAACTTGTAAGCAACTTCTCCCATACGTTCCAAAACACGGTATGGTCCCACAAAACATGGTGCTAACTTTCCCTTAACTCCAAAGCGCTTCACTCCTCGGAGTGGTGATACACGAAGATACACTCTGTCTCCAACTTCTTAAACTATCTCCTTGCGTTTAGAATCCGCATAAATCTTTTGCCTGGACTGGGCTACCTTGAGTCTATCACGAATCAGCTTAACCTTCTCTTCAGACTCTTTAATCAAATCTATTCCAAATAACTGACGGTCTCCAACCTCATTCCACAACAATGGTGTCCTGCACCTCCTTCCGTACAATGCTTCGAAAGGGGCCATCTTCAAACTGGCTTGATAGGTGTTATTGTAAGAGAAATCTGTGTAAGGCAAATTGTCGCCCCAACTAGATCCATAGTCTAGTTTACAAGCTCTCAACATGTCCTCTAAAATCTGATTGACTCTCTCAGTCTGTCCATCTGTCTACGGGTGAAAGGTTGTACTGAACTCTAGCCTGGTTCCCAAAGTCTCATGCAACTGATTCCAAAACTTTGAGGTAAACTGGGTTCCTCTATTTGATACAATGGTCCTCAAAACTCCATGCAGACATACGATTCTAGTCATGTATATCTTTGCCAACTTAGCACTGGTGTACATGGTCTTGACTGGAATGAAATGAGCTACCTTCGTCAAATGATCGACTACAACCCATATCGAGTCATAGCTTGAACGGGTCCTGGGCAATCCCGTGATAAAGTCCATGCCTAGTTTATCCCACTTCCATTTGGGTATTGGCAATGGCTGTAGCAATCCAGCTGGCTTCTGATGTTCTGCCTTCACTCTCTGACATACATCACAAACTGCTACATACTCCGCAATATCCTTCTTCATTCCGGTCCACTAGAATCTATCCTTCAAATTCAGATACATCTTGGTATTTCCTGGGTCAATCGAATACGGCGAATCATGGGCCTCTTGCAGAATCAACTTCCTAATCTCCAGATCATTAGGCACATAAACGTGATCCTCAAACCATAGGGTATCGTGCTCATCCTCACAAAATCCCTTAGCTTTTCCTTTGCTCATTCTTTCCTTTATCTCAGCAATCTCCTTGTCCTTCTTCTGGGCTTCGCTAAGCTTATCCATCAAATTAGACTGAATCTCCAATGCTGCTACATAACCTCTCGAAACTATTTCCAAACATAGCTCACGAAGATCCTCCGCTAACTCCTTGGGTAACTCTCCGGTCATGAGTGTATTGACATGGCTCTTGCAGCTCAACGCATCGGCTACTACGTTAGCCTTTCCGGGATGATAATGCAACTTCATATCATAATCCTTAATGAACTCCAACCATCTCCTCTGTCTGAGATTCAACTCCTTCTGCGTGAAGATATACTTCAAACTCTTGTGATCCATGTACACCTCACAATGGTTTCCGATGAGAAAATGTCTCCATGTCTTCAATGCATGCACTACGACTGCTTACTCCAAATCATGGGTAGCATAATTCAACTCATGGGGTTTAAGCTGTCGTGAGGCATATGAAACAACTCTTCCCTCATGCATAAGCACTGCTCCAAGTCCTCGATGAGAAGCGTCGCAATACACCTGGTAATCCTTGCATTGATCTGGAAGAATCCACACTGGAGCTGTAACCAAGCGTTTCTTCAACTCCTGGAAACTGGCCTCGCATTCCTCAGTCCATTTGAACTTGGTGACCTTCTTTAACAACTCCGTCATGGGCTTTGCAATCTTCGATAAATTCTTAATAAACCTCCGGTAGTATCCTGCGAGTCCAAGAAAACTCTGGATCTCTCCAACCAACGTGGGTGCTTCCCAATTTGTCACAGTGACAACCTTGGTAGAGTCTACTGCTATTCCTTCTCCAGATATAACATGTCCGAGGAATCCAACTTCCTTCAACCAAAACTCACACTTTCTGAACTTGGCATATAACTGGTGTTCTCTGAGCTTCCCAAGTACCAAACGCAAATGCTCCTTATGTTCCTCTTCATTCTTCGAGTAGACCAGAATATCATCAATGAACACCACTAGGAACTTATCCAAAAAATCCATAAACACCTTGTTCATCATGTTCATGAAACGGGCAGGTGCGTTAGTCAGACCAAATGACATAACGGTATACTCATATAGCCCGTACCTTGTGGTAAAAGCTGTCTTAGTATATCCTGCGCTCGAATCTTCAGCTGGTGGTACCCTAATCGTGGATCAATCTTGGAAAACACCTTAGTTGCACCTTAGCTCCTTGCAGCTGGTCAAACAAATCGTTTATCATCGGCAGTGGGTACTTGTTCTTGATCGTCACCTCATTCAATCCATGATAGTCAACAACCATCCTCAGCGATCCATCCTTCTTCTCCACAAGAAGCACTGGTGATCCCCAACGTGACGATCTTGGGCGAATATATCCTTTATCCAGTAACTCCTTAATCTGCTTCTTAATTTCCTATAAATCCTTTGCGGGCATCCTGTCTCTTAGATATTGGCCTTGTGCCCGGCAAAAGTTCGATCAAAAACTCAATGTCTCTATCCGGTGGCATGCCTGGCAACTCTTTTGGAAATACATCCGAGAAATCCTTCACCACTGGTACTTCCTCCTGTACAATGATACGTCCATTTTGCATCATGCTTTTATATCGATATTTATTGCATTATGGACTGTTATTTCACTTTATGTCACAATACTTATGGCTATTCTCTCATATTTTACAAGGTTTACATAAGAAGGGAGAATGCCGGCAGTTGGAATTCTGGGCTGGAAAAGGAGTAAATATTAGAGACCTATTCTGTGCAACTCCAAAAGTCCTAAAACTCCACGGAACATCCTAAAACAAATAAAGAAAAATCCTCGTCAAAGATGAAGGCCAGGGGGCCCACACCCTGCTCATGAGGGTGGGGGTGCCCCCCCTAGGGTGCGCCCCTACCTCGTGGGCCCCCTGGTGGCTCTCCAATGTCCATCTTCTCCTATATGAGGTCTTTAGATGAGAAAAAAATGAGGAGGAACTTTTCGGGACGAGACTCCGCCGCCACGAGGCGGAACCTTGGCGGATCCAATATAGAGCTCCGACAGAGCTGTTCTGCCAGGGATACTTCCCTCCGGGAGGGGGAAATCATCACCATCGTGATCACCAACACTCCTCTCATCGGTAGAGGGCAATCTCCATCAACATCTTTACCAGCACCATCTCATCTCCAAACCCTAGTTCATCTCTTGTATCCAATTCTTGTCTCAAAGTTCGGGATTGGTGCTAGTAGGTTGCTAGTAGTGTTGATTACTCCTTGTAGTTGATGCTAGTTAGTTTATTTGGTGGAAGATCATATGTTCAGATCCTATATGCATATTATTACCCCTCTGATTATGAACATGAATATGCTTCGTGAGTAATTACGTTTGTTCCCGAGGACACGGGAGAAGTCTTGCTATGAGTAGTCATGTGAATTTGGTATTCATTTGATATTTTGATAAGATGTATGTTGTCTAGCCTCTAGTGGTGTTATGTGAACGTTGACTACATAACACTTCACCATTATTTTTGCCTAGAGGAAGGAATTGGGAAGTACTAAGTAGATGATGGGTTGCTAGAGTGACAGAAGCTTAAACCCTAGTTTATGCGTTGCTTCGTAAGGGGCTGATTTGGATCCACATGTTTCATGCTATGATTAGGTTTACCTTAATACTTTTGTTGTAGTTGCGGATGCTTGTAATAGAGGTTAATCATAAGTGGGATGCTTGTTCAAGTATGAACAACACCCAAGCACCGGTCCACCCACATATCAAATTATCAAACTACCGAACGCGAATCATATGAACGTGATGAAAACTAGCTTGATGATATTACCATGTGTCCTCGGGAGCGCTTTTCCTATTATAAGAGTTTGTTCTGGCTTGTCCTTTGCTACAAAAGGATTGGGCCACCTTGCTGCACTTTATTTACTTTTGTTACTCGTTGCTCATTACAATCTATCTTATCACAAAACTATCTGTTACCACTTATTTCAGTACTTGCAGAGAATACCTTGCTGAAAACCGCTTATCATTTCCTTCTGCTCCTCGTTGGGTTTGACACTCTTACTTATCGAAAGGACAACGATAGATCCCCTATACTTGTGGGTCATCAAGACTCTTTTCTGGCGCCGTTGCCGGGGAGTGTAGCCCCTTTGGTAGGTGGAATTTGGTATGGAAAAATTTATATAGTGTGCTGAAATTTACTGTCACTTGTTACTATAGAAAGTAATTCTCTGAGGGGCTTGTTCGGGGTATCTTCACCCCGTCCAGTAGAGCAAAGAGTTGCTCCTCAACCTACTGAACCTATTGAAAATGAAACTCCTTTGGAATTTCCTTCGGGTATAATGGAAAAACTGCTAGCTAACCCTTTTACTGGAGATGGAACAAAGCATCCTGATGAGCACTTAATATATGTGGATGAAGTTTGTGGATTATTTAAGCTTGCAGGTATACCCGATGATGTTGCTAAGAAGAAGGTCTTTCCTTTATCTTTGAAGGGAGACACATTGATATGGTATAGGCTATGTGATGATATGAGATCATGGGACTATAAAAGATTGAAGTTGGAATTTCATCAAAAGTATTACCCTATGCATCTTGTTCATCGTGATCGCAATTATATATATAATTTCTGACCCCGCGAAGGAGAAAGCATCGCTCAAGCTTGGGGAGGCTTAAATCAATGTTATATTCATGCCCCAATCATGAGCTCTCGAGAGAAATAATTATGCAAAGTTTTTATGCTCGACTTTCTGAAAACAATCACACCATGCTCGATACTTCTTGTGCTGGCTCTTTTATGATGAGGACTATTGAATTCAGATGGAATTTATTGGATAGAATTAAATGCAACTCTGAAGATTGGGACCTCGACGAAGGTAAGGAGTCAGGTATGACACCTAAGTTTGATTGTGTTAAATCTTTTATGGATACTGATATTTTCCATAAGTTTAGCACTAAATATGGACTTGACTCTGAGATAGTAGCTTCTTTCTGTGAATCTTTTGCTACTTATGTTGATCTCCCTAAGGAGAAGTGGTTTAAATATCATCCTCCCATAGAAGTAAAAGTAGTTGCACCTATTAAAGTTGAAGAAAAGACGGTCACTTATAATGATCCTATTGTTCCTACTTCTTATGTTGAGAAACCACCTTTCCCTGTTAGAATAAAGGATCATGCTAAAGCTTCAACTGTTATTCG
The DNA here is from genome assembly GCF_018294505.1 of Triticum aestivum. NCBI lineage: Eukaryota > Viridiplantae > Streptophyta > Magnoliopsida > Poales > Poaceae > Triticum > Triticum aestivum. The sequence goes on from NC_057797.1 coordinate 590,035,037, forward strand.
TAAAAGCAATATTAGAACTTCAACTGTTGTTCGTAAAAGCAATATTAGAACTTATACACCTCCTGAGCAAGTTAAAGTATAACCTAATATTGCTATTGTTAAAGATCTCTTGTCTGATAATATTGATGGGCATGTTATCCAGTTCGAAGGTGAAACTGCTAGAATTGCTAAACCTTGTGATAAAGATAAACATAGACCTGTGGTAAGCGTGCTTGTTATTTCTGTTAAAATAGGAGATCATTGTTATCATGGCTTATGTGATATGGGTGCTAGTGCTAGTGTAATACCTATTGACTTATATGAAGAAATTAAGAATGAAATTGCACCTGCTGAGTTAGAAGAGATTGATGTCACAATTAAACTTGCCAATAGAGATACTGTTTCACCAATTGGAATTGTTAGAGATGTTGAAGTCTTGTGTGGGAAAACTAAATATCCTACTGATTTTCTTGTTATTGGTTCCACACAAGATAGTTTTTGTCCCATTATATTTGGTAGACCCTTCTTAAATACTGTCAATGCTACCATAGATGGCACAAAGAATGTTGTTACTGTTGGCCTGGATGATATGGTTCATGAGTTTAATTTCTCTAAATTTAGTAAACAATATCGTGAGGAAGAATTACCTAGTAAGAATGAAATTATTGGTCTTGCTTCTATTGCCGTACCTCCTAGTGATCCTTTAGAACACTATTTGCTAGACCGTGAAAATAATATGTTCATGAGTGAAAGAAGGGAAATAGATGAAGTATTCTTTAAACAGGAACCTATTCTGCATCACAATTTGCCTGTTGAAATTTTAGGGGATCCTCCTCCACCCAAGGGTGATCCCGTGTTTGAGCTTAAACCTTTGCCTGATAATCTTAAATATGTTTATCTTGATGAAAAGAAGATATATCCTGTTATTATTAGTGCTATCCTTTCAGAGCATGAAGAAGAAAGATTATTGAAAACTCTGAAGAAGCATCGTGCTGCTATTGGATATACTCTTGATGATCTTACAGGCATTAGTCCCACTCTATGTCAACATAAAATAAATTTGGAAGCAGATGCCAAACAAGTTCGTGATCCTCAACGATGTCTGAATCCTAAAATGAAAGAAGTGGTAAGAAAAGAAATACTCAAGCTTCTAGAGGCAGGTATAATTTATCCCGTTGCTGATAGTGAGTGGGTAAGTCCTGTCCATTGTGTCCCTAAGAAGGGAGGTATTACTGTTATTCCTAATGATAAATATGAATTGATTCCACAAAGAATTATCACAGGTTATAGGATGGTAATTGATTTCCGCAAATTAAATAAAGCTACTAAGAAAGATCATTACCCCTTACCTTTTATTGATCAAATGCTAGAAAGATTATGCAAACATACACACTATTGCTTTTTAGATGGTTATTCTGGTTTCTCTCAAATACCTGTGTCGGCTAGAGAACAATCAAAGACTACTTTTACATGCCCTTTTGGTACTTTTGCTTATAGACGTATGCCTTTTGGTTTATGTAATGCACTTGCTAGCTTTCAAAGATGCATGATGGCTATATTCTTTGACTTTTGTGAAAAGATTTGTGAGGTTTTCATGGACGACTTTTCCGTCTATGGTTCCTCTTTTGATGATTGCTTGAGCAATCTTGATCGAGTTTTGCAGAGATGTGAAGAAACTAATCTTGTCTTGAATTGGGAAAAGTGCCACTTTATGGTTAATGAAGGTATTGTCTTGGGGCATAAAGTTTCTGAAAGAGGTATTGAAGTTGATAAAGCCAAGGTTGATGCTATTGAAAAGATGCCATGTCCCAAGGACATCAAAGGTATAAGAAGTTTCCTTGGTCTCACCGGATTTTACAGGAGGTTCATTAAGGACTTCTCAAAAATTTCTCGGCCTCTGACTAATTTATTGCAAAAAGATATACCATTTTTCTTTGATGATGATTGTGTAGAAGCATTTGAAATACCTAAGAAAGCATTAGTCTCTGCACCTGTTGTTCAGCCACCTGATTGGAATTTACCCTTTGAAATTATGTGTGATGCTAGTGATTATGCTGTAGGTGTTGTTCTAGGGCAAAGAGTTGATAAGAAATTAAATGTTATTCATTATGCTAGTAAGACTCTAGACAATGCTCAAAGAAATTATGCTACTAGTGAAAAAGAGCTTTTAACAGTTGTATTTGCTTGTGATAAGTTCAGATCTTATATTGTTGATTCTAAAGTAACTATTCAAATTGATCATGCTGCTATTAAATATCTTATGGAAAAGAAATATGCTAAACCTAGACTTATTAGATGGGTTCTCTTGCTACAAGAATTTGATGTGCATATTGTTGATAGAAAGGGAGCTGAGAACCCCGTTGCAGACAACTTGTCTAGGTTGGAAAATATTCTTGATGACCCACTACCTATTAATGATGACTTTCCTGATGAACAATTAAATGTTATAAGTACTTCTCGTAGTACTCCATGGTATGCTAATTATACTAATTATATTGTTGCTAAATTTATACCACCTAGCTTCACATACCAGCAAAAGAAAAAGTTTTTCTATGATTTAAGACATTACTTTTAGGATGATCCACATCTTTATAAAGAAGGAGTAGATGGTGTTATTAGACGTTGTGTACCTGAGCATGAACAGGAACAGATCCTACGCAAGTGTCATTCCGAGTATTATGGAGGACACCACGCTGGAGATAGAACTGCACATAAGGTATTGCAATCCGGTTTTTATTGGCCTACTCTCTTCAAGGATGCCCGTAAGTTTGTCTTGTCTTGTGATGAATGTCAAAGAATTGGTAATATTAGTAGACGTCAGGAAATGCCTATGAATTATTCTCTTGTTATTGAAACGTTTGATGTTTGGGGCTTTGATTATATGGGACCTTTTCCTGCCTCTAATGGATACACACATATTCTAGTTGCTGTTGATTACGTTACTAAGTGGGTAGAAGCTATTCCAACTAGTAGCGCTGATCATAACACCTCTATTAAAATGCTTAAGGAAGTTATTTTTCCAAGGTTTGGAGTCCCTAGATATTTAATGACTGATGGTGGTTCACACTTTATTCATGGTGCTTTCCGTAAAATGCTTGCTAAATATGATGTTAATCATAGAATTGCATCTCCTTATCACCCACAGTCTAGTGGTCAAGTAGAGTTGAGCAATAGAGAGCTCAAATTAATTTTGCAAAAGACTGTTAATAGGTCTAGAAAGAATTGGTCTAAGAAACTTGATGATGCATTATGGGCTTATAGAACTGCATATAAAAATCCTATGGGTATGTCTCCGTATAAAATGGTTTATGGAAAAGCATGTCACTTACCTCTCGAACTAGAACATAAGGCATATTGGGCTATTAAAGAGCTCAACTATGATTTTAAACTTGCCGGTGAGAAGAGGTTATTTGATATTAGCTCACTTGATGAATGGAGAACCCAAGCTTATGAAAATGCCAAGTTGTTTAAAGAAAAAGTTAAAAGATGGCATGACAAAAGGATACAAAAGCGTGAGTTTAATGTAGGTGATTATGTATTGCTATACAACTCTCGTTTAAGATTTTTTGCAGGAAAACTTCTCTCTAAATGGGAAGGCCCCTACATCATCGAGGAGGTCTATCATTCCGGTGCCATAAAAATCAACAACTTCGAGGGCACAAATCCGAAGGTGGTAAACGGTCAAAGAATCAAACATTATATCTCAGGTAATCCCATAAATGTTGAAACCAATATTATTGAAATCGTAACCCCGGAGGAATACATAAGGGACACTTTCCGGAACATTTCAGACTCCGAAAAGGAATAAGTATGTGGTACGGTAAGTAAACTGACTCCAAAACAATTTTTAAGGCAATATTTCTCCGTTTTGGAATATTTAGAAAAATAGAAAAATAAGTAGCAGTCCGGGAAGGACACGAGGGCCCCACGAGGGTGGTGGGCGCGCCCCCTACCTCGTGAGCACCTCGTGCGCCTTCCGAACTCCGTTTTCTTGCACGTTACGTATTTTGGTCGGTAAAATTTCATTATATATTCTCCCGAACATTTTGACTCCTGTATCACGCAAATTTTCTCTGTTTTTGTTTTCGAGCTGTTGCTGCTGCAGATTAGAGCAAGATGTCTTCTCAAGAGTCAATCAGGGAGAGCCGGGTATCTAATCCGGCACCGGAACCAAGGGCAAACAGCGATGCTGACCACTTTGGGCCAGCAACGGAGGAAGAGATGGAGGCTGACTTGATGAGAGTAGATGCCATGGAGGATCAAGAAGTCACCTCTTGCCTCCGAACTGGGTTCACAATGGGGGAACCACAGAGCTCAGCTATTCCAAACTCGGTTATCCCTTCTAATGTTAGATTTCTTTCTTATGAAAATATGAAGAGGAGTGTCACTTGTTCTCCCGCAGCTATGCAACACCCTTGGGTGCAAGGAGCTTTAGCTGTCACAGGAAAGCTTCGTAAGGAAATAATGGACCTCAAACAGCAAGTCAATAAGCTCGAGGAGGAGAACCGCATCCTGAGGGGAATCATCGCCAAGAATATTACACCGACAACAAAGAAGGAGACATAATCACATTGGTATGGGCACTCCCCTTGGCAACTGCCAAGCTTGGGGGAGGTGCCCCGGTATCGTATCACAATCACAACTCCTATCTTTATCATTTTTCTTAGTTCGATCCTATTAGTAGTATCTTGATCTAGTAGAATAAAGTTTATGGCATGATCTAGTTTTGAGTTTTGCTTTATGATCTCTCTATGTAATCGAGTCCGTGAGCTATATATAATAAAGATTAGTGTTGAGTCAAGGGCTTGATTATTTTGCCATGATCTTGGGTGAATAAAAGAAAAGAGAAAAAGAATAAAAAGAAACAAAAAGTTCATATTGATCTTATTGAGAGTAATGACTTCACATAGAAAGAGTATGATGATTAAAAGTTGTTGGGAGTTGGCAGACATAGCTTTGGTCATTGTTGCAATTAATAGGAAGTAATAAGGAAAGAGAGGTTTTCACATATAGATACATTATCATTGACATCTTTTATGATTGGGAGCACTCATTAAAATATGACATGCTAAAGAGTTGATGTTGGACAAGGAAGACAACATAATGAGTTATGTCTTTCTTATATCTGAGATAAAGTATGTTGTCATGGATCCTCTAACTTGTTGAGCTTGACTTTCCCCCTCATCCTAGCCAAATTCTCAGCACCAAGTAGAAATACTACTAGTGCTTCCAAATACCCTTAAACCAGTTTTGCCATGAGAGTCCACCATATCTACCTATGGATTGAGTAAGATCCTTCAAGTAAGTTGTCATCGGTGCAAAGCAATAAAAATTGCTCTAAATATGTATGATTGATTGGTGTGGGAGAAATAAGCTTTATACGATCTTGTGATGTGGAAGTAATAAAAGCGACAGACTGCATAATAAAGGTTCATATCACAAGGGGCAATATAAAGTGACGTTCTTTCGCATTGAGATTTTATGCATCCAACCATAAAAGCGCATGGCAACCTCTGCTTCCCTCTGCGAAGGGCCTATCCTTTATTATTACCTTCTACCTTATGCAAGAGTCATGGTGATCTTCACCTTTTCTTTTTCATTTTATCCTTTGGCAAGCTCAGCATGTTGGAAAAAACATGATATATATATCTAATTGGATGTAGGGGAGCATGAACCATTATTGTTGACATTACCCTTGAGGTAAAAGGTTGTGGGGCAAAACTATAAAGCCCCTATCTTTTCTGTGTCTGATTAAAACTCCGTAACCACAAGTATTGCGTGAGTATTAGCAATTATGGAGGACTAAATGATAGTTGAGTATGTGGACTTTCTTTTTAGCTCTGACATAGACTCTTTCCGATGTTATGATAAATCACAATTGCTTCAATGACTGAGATTATAGTTTGCGGAGCCCAATAAGGTTTATGATTTATACTTTTGCATTGTGAATAGATCATCACTTGAACATAAGTAATCATATGACAAAATCTATATATGTTGTTGTTATGAGAATAATCATGATGCCTTCATGTCCACATTTTATTTTTATCAACGCCTCTACCTCTAAACATGAGGACATATTTATTGTTATCGGCTTTTCGCTTGAGGACAAGCGAGGTCTAAGCTTGGGGGAGTTGATACGTCCATTTTGCATCATGCTTTTATATTGATATGTATTGCATTATGGACTGTTATTTCACTTTATGTCACAATACTTATGGCTATTCTCTCTTATTTTACAAGGTTTACATAAGGAGGGAGAATGTCGGCAGCTGGAATTCTAGGCTAGAAAAGGAGCAAATATTAGAGACCTATTCTGTGCAACTCCAAAAGTCCTGAAACTCCACGGAACATCCTAAAATAAATAAAGAAAAATCCTCGTCAAAGATGAAGGCCAAGGGGCCCACACCCTGCTCACAAGGGTGCCCCCCCAGGGCACGCCCCCTACCTCGTGGGCCTCCTGGTGGCTCTCCGACGTCCATCTTCTCCTATATGAGGTATTTCGATGAGAAAAAAATGAGGAGGAACTTTTCGGGACGAGACTCCGCCGCCACGAGGCGGAACCTTGGCGGATCCAATATAGAGCTCCGACAGAGTTGTTCTGTTGGGGATACTTCCCTCCGGGAGGGGGAAATCATCACCATCGTCATCACCAATGCTCCTCTCATCGGGAGAGGGCAATCTCCATCAACATCTTCACCAGCACCATCTCATCTCCAAACCCTAGTTCATCTCTTGTATCCAATTATTCTCTCAAAGTCCGGGATTGGTGCTAGTAGGTTGCTAGTAGTGTTGATTACTCCTTGTAGTTGATGCTAGTTGGTTTATTTCGTGGAAGATCATATGTTCAGATCCTATATGCATATTATTACCCCTCTGATTATGAACATGAATATGCTTTGTGAGTAATTACGTTTGTTCCTGAGGACAAGGGAGAAGTCTTGCTATGAGTAGTCATGTGAATTTGGTATTCGTTTGATATTTTGATAAGATGTATGTTGTCTAGCCTCTAGTGGTATTATGTGAACGTCGACTACATAACACTTCACCATTATTTGGGCCTAGAGGAAGGCATTGGGAAGTAATAAGTAGATGATGGGTTGCTAGAGTGACAAAAGCTTAAACCCTAGTTTATGCGTTGCTTCGTCAGGGGCTGATTTGGATCCACATGTTTCATGCTATGGTTAGGTTTACCTTAATACTTTTGTTGTAGTTGTGGATGCTTGCAATAGAGGTTAATCATAAGTGGGATGCTTGTTCAAGTAAGAACAGCACCCAAGCACCGGTCCACCCACATATCAAATTATCAAAGTACCGAACGCGAATCATATGAACGTGATGAAAACTAGCTTGACGATATTCCCATGTGTCCTCGGGAGCGCTTTTCCTATTATAAGAGTTTGTTCTGGCTTGTCCTTTGCTACAAAAGGATTGGGCCACCTTGCTGCACTTTATTTACTTTTGTTACTCGTTGCTCGTTACAATCTATCTTATCACAAAACTATCTGTTACCACTTATTTCAGTACTTGCAGAGAATACCTTGCTGAAAACCCCTTATCATTTCCTTCTGCTCCTCGTTGGGTTCGACACTCTTACTTATCGAAAGGACTACGATAGATCCCCTATACTTGTGGGTCATCATACAACTCCTGATAAGGAATTTACTTGAGTCCTATTCGGCACATGCCGCGATACATACTTGATCCTTCTTCCTTCTGGGGTGGTAAGAAAAATCGACTTACTGGCGCAGTCAATGTTCCCTTCATACTCCGATAACCAATCCATGCCTAATATCACATCCAGTCCTTGTGACTCCAACACTATTAGGTCTGAGGGAAACAGGTAGCTACCAATCCTTAATGGTAACCGATCACACCAAAGGCTAGCCATATACTCTGCTCCTGGCGAGGTTACTAACATGGGTGTCCTAAGGGTTTGGGTTGGCATTTTAAACTTATCCACAAATCCCCTTGATATGTATGAATGCGATGCAACAGTACAAAAAGAACGATTGCAGTAAATGACTTAACCAAAAACTTACTTATTACTGCATCGGGTTGCGCTTCAATCTCCTCCACGCTAACGTGATTCACTTGTCCCTTGTTGCAAAGGTTGGGCTTCTTCCCAGAGCTTCCATTGCCATTTCCATTGTTTGCTTCAGAACATTCTATGGCATAATGTCCATTCTTCCCGCACTTGAAACAAGTAATGTGACTTAGATCCTTCTTAGCGGGTGTTGTGGGGTTGGTACGGTTTTGGTGGTTGCTTCCTCCATTACCATTTGCATTCCTGGGGCCACTATGGTTGTGCGTAATCCCTCTATTGTGGTTGTGACCTCCATGGTTATGTTGAAGGGGTCCTCCCGAGTTTGGAGTAAAACGGGGTCTCTGCTGAGCTCCAAAATTATACTTCCCGTGTCCATGCTTCCTCTTATGGTTGTCAATCTGCTGCTGCTTCCCTTCAATCATGAGAGCTCTATCTACCAACTGTTGGTAGTTATTAAAGGTTGCTACCATCAACTGCATGCTCAGCTCATCATTCAGTCCTTTGAGAAACTTCTCCTGTTTAGCTGCATCCGTAGCAACATCATCTGGGGCATAACGTGCTAGTTTGCTAAAGTCATCCACATATTGGCCAATGGTGCGTCCTCCTTGGCGTAAGTTGCGAAACTCGTGCTTCTTCATGGCCATAGCTCCTGCTGATACATGGGCTGTGCGAAAGGCCTGCTGAAACTCGTCTCATGAAACAATGTCGATGATGACCCACAAGTATAGGGGATCTATCGTAGTCCTTTCGATAAGTAAGAGTGTCGAACCCAACGAGGAGCAGAAGGAAATGATAAGCGGTTTCCAGCAAGGTATTCTCTGCAAGTACTGAAATAAGTGGTAACAGATAGTTTTGTGATAGGATAATTTGTAACGAGCAACAAGTAACAAAAGTAAATAAAGTGCAGCAAAGTGGCCCAATCCTTTCGTAGCAAAGGACAAACCTGGACAAACTCTTATATGATGTAAAGCGCTCCCGAGGACACATGGGAATATCATCAAGCTAGTTTTCATCATGTTCATATGATTCGCGCTCGGTACTTTGATAATTTGGTATGTGGGTGGACCGGTGCTTGGGTGCTGTCCTTACTTGGACATACATCCCACTTATGATTAACCTCTATTGCAAGCATCCACAAATACAACAAAAGTATTAAGGTAAACCTAACCATAGCATGAAACATGTGGATCCAAATCAGCCCCTCACGAAGCAACGCATAAACTAGGGTTTAAGATTCTATCACTCTAGCAACCCATCATCTACTTATTACTTCCCAATGCCTTCCTCTAGGCCCAAATAACGGTGAAGTGTCATGTAGTCGACGTTCACATGACACCACTAGAGGAGATACAACATACATCTCATCAAAATATCGAACGAATACCAAATTTACATGACTACTAATAGCAAGACTTCTCCCATGTCCTTAGGAACAAAAGTAACTACTCACAAAGCATAAACATGTTCATAATCAGAGGGGTATTAATATGCATATAGGATCTGAACATATGATCTTCCACCAATTAAACCAACTAGCATCAACTACAAGGAGTAATTAACACTACTAGCAACCTACTATCACTAATCCCGGACTTGGAGACAAGAATTGGATACAAGAGATGAACTAGGGTTTTGAGATGAGATGGTGCTGATGAAGATGTTGATGGAGATTGCCCTCTCCCGATGAGAGGAGCGTTGGTGATGACGATGGCGATGATTTCCCCCTCCGGGAGGGAAGTTTCCCCGGCAGAATAGCTCCGCCAGAGCCCTAGATTGATTCCGGCAAGGTTCCGCCTCGTGGCGGCGGAGTTTCGTCCGAGAAGATGGCTTATGATTTTTTTTCCATCGAAAGACTCCATATAGCAGAAGATGGCCACCGGAGGGCCACAAGGGGCCCACGAGGTAGGGGGCATGCCTTGGGGGGTAGGGCGCCCCCCACCCTCGTGGGAAGGGTGTGGCCCCCCTGGTGAGGTTCTTGCGCTCAGTATTTTTTTATATATTTGGAAAACATCATCCGTGAAGTTTCAGGACTTTTGGAGCTGTGTAGAATAGGTGACCAAAACTGTGTTTGTCAACCCTCAATAACTTCTATTCATCATACTCTTTCTATGTGAGCTCATTACTCTCCATAAGACTCATATGATCTCTTTGTTTCTTTTTATTTCTTTCTCTTTTCTTTTATTCCTTTAGGATCATGGAAAAATAATCAAGCCCTTGACTCAACACTAATCTTTATTATATAGCTCACGAACTCGATTACATAGAAGGATAATAAAGCAAAACTCACAACTAGATCATACTAAGAACTTTTATTCTACTAGATCAAGATATTACCAAAAGGATCGAACTAAGAAAAACGGTAAAGATAAAGTGATGGTGATACGATACCGGGGCACTCCCCCAAGCTTGGTAGTTGCCAAGTGGAGTGTCCATACCAGATACTCAATTCTTCTTTGTTGGTCGAGACGGTGGTGATTTTGTTGATGGCGTAGGCTTGCCGTCCTCCTTCCAAGGCATAGGCTCACCATCATAGAAGGATGACCGAGTCTCCGGGATCCACAAATCTGCAGCCAAACTCATCCTTTTGAATCTATATTCATACTCACAGTTTTGGTTTTGCAGGTCATAGATTTGAGCTTGAAGGTGCTCGATTTTCTTGTGAAGCTTGAAGATGGTCTCCCCGATGTTGTCGGCATCCAGCTTGTTTTTTTGGTGAATCCTATGATCATCATGTAGTTGGAGTTGAGTCCATGCTCCACCATCCCCTGACACTTGAAAACTTGTTGCTCCATTGCTTCAAGCCTCGTCTCCACGCTTCCGGTCCCCTTTAGTCCCTCGGCATCACGGATGTGCAGCAGCCCATCACGCATATCAATGGTTTGAGGGTGTTGCTGCACCTTCGAAAGGTAAAGGTTGATGACCTTCTCGAAGAACTTGTCCTTGGTGGCACTTGGAGATGGCATGATAACCTAGATCTGTCAGAAAAACAGCTTGAAACAAAGATAGGATATTTTTGCGTGATACGGGAGTCAAAACCCCCGGGAGATTATATAATGAATTTTTACCGACTAAAACATGTGTCATGTACGAAAATGGAGTCTGGAGAGCACACGAGGTGCCCATGAGGTAGGGGCGCGCCCAGTAGGGTAGGGCGCGCCCTCCACCCTCGTGGAGCCCTCGTGTCCTTCCCGGACTGCTGCTTATTTTTCTATTTGTCTAAATATTCCAAAACGGAGAAATATTGCCTTAAAAACTGTTTTGGAGTCGGTTTACTTACCGTACCACATACCTATTCCTTTTTGGAGTCTGAAACATTCCGGAAAGTGTCCTTTATGTATTCCTCCGGGGTTACAGTTTCGATAACATTGGTTTCAACATTTATGGGATTACCTGAGATATAGTGTTTGATTCTTTGACCATTCACCACCTTCGGATTGGTGCCTTCGAAGTTGTTGATTTTTGTGGCACCGAAACGGTAGACCTCCTCGATAACGTAAGGGCCTTCCCATTTAGAGAGGAGTTTTCCTGCAAAAAATCTTAAATGAGAGTTGTATAACAATACATAGTCACCTACATTAAACTCACGCTTTTGTATCCTTTTGTCATGCCATTTTTTACTTTTTCTTTAAACAACTTGGCGTTTTCGTAGGCTTGGGTTCTCCATTCATCAAGTGAGCTAATATCAAATAACCTCTTCTCACCGGCATGTTTAAAATCATAATTAAGTTCTTTAATAGCCCAATAAGCCTTGTGTTCTACTTCGAGAGGTAAGTGACATGCTTTTCCATAGACCATTTTATACGGAGACATACCCATAGGATTTTTATATGCAGTTCTATAGGCGCATAATGCATCATCAAGTTTCTTGGACCAATTCTTTCTAGACCTATTAACAGTCTTTTGCAAAATTAACTTGAGTTCTCTATTACTCAATTCTACTTGACCACTAGACTGAGGGTCATAAGGAGATGCAATTCTATGATTAACATCATATTTAGCAAGCATTTTACGGAAGGCACCATGAATAAAATGTGAACCACCATCAGTCATTAAATATCTAGGGACTCCAAATCTTGGAAAAATAACTTCTTTAAGCATTTTAATAGAAGTGTTATGATCAGCACTACTAGTTGGAATAGCTTCTACCCACTTAGTAACATAATCAACAGCAACTCAAATATGTGTATAACCATTAGAGGAAGGAAAAGGTCCCATATAGTCAAAGCCCCAAACATCAAATGGTTCAATAACAAGTGAATAATTCATAGGCATTTCTTGACGTCTACTAATATTACCAATTCTTTAACATTCATCACAAGATACGACAAACTTATGGGCATCCTTGAAGAGAGTAGGCCAATAAAAACCAGATTGTAGTACCTTATGTGCAGTTCTATCTCCAGCATGGTGTCCTCCATAAGCTTCGGAGTGACACTTGCGTAGGATCTATTCCTGTTCATGCTCAGGTACACAACGTCTAATAACACCATCTACTCCTTCTTTATAAAGATGTGGGTCATCCCAAAAGTAATGCCTCAAATCATAGAAGAACTTTTTCTTTTGCTGGTATGTGAAACTAGGTGGTATAAACTTAGCAACAATGTAATTATCATAATCAGCATACCATGGAGCAGTATGAGAAGTATTTATGACATTTAATTGCTCATCAGGAAAGCTATCATCAATAGGTAGTGGGTCATCAAGCACATTTTCTAACCTAGACAAGTTGTCTGCAACGGGGTTCTCAGCTCCTTTTCTATCAACAATGTGTAAATCAAATTCTTGAAGCAAGAGAACCCATCTAATAAGTCTAAGTTTAGCATCTTTCTTTTCCATAAGATATTTAATAGCAGCATGATCAGTGTGAATAGTTACTTTAGAATCAACAATATAAGGTCTAAACTTATCACATGCAAATACAACTGCTAAGAACTCTTTTTCAGTAGTAGCATAATTTCTTTGAGCATTGTCTAGAGTTTTACTAGCATATTGAATAACATTTAGTTTCTTATCAACTCTTTTTCCTAGAACAACACCTACAGCATAATCACTAGCATCACACATAATTTCAAAGGGTAAATTCCAATCAGGTGGCTAAACAATAGGTGCAGAGATCAATGCTTTCTTAAGTATTTCAAATGCTTCTACACAAGCATCATCAAAGACAAATGGTATATCTTTTTGTAATAAATTAGTCAGAGGCCGAGAGATTTTTGAGAAGTCCTTAATGAACCTCCTATAAAATCCGGCATGACCAAGGAAACTTCTTATACCTTTGATGTCCTTGGGACATGGCATCTTTTCAATAGCATCAACCTTGGCTTTATCAACTTCAATACCTCTTTCAGAAACATGATGCCCCAAGACAATACCTTCATTAACCATAAAGTGGCACTTTTCCCAATTCACGACAAGATTAGTTTCTTCACATCTCTGCAAAACTCGATCAAGATTTCTCAAGCAATCATCAAAAGAAGATCCATAGACGGAAAAGTCGTCCATGAAAACCTCACAAATCTTTTCACAAAAGTCAGAGAATATAGCCATTGTGCATCTTTGAAAGGTAGCAGGTGCATTACATAAACCAAAAGGCATACGTCTATAAGAAAAAGTACCAAAAGGGCATGTAAAGGTAGTCTTTGATTGATCTTTAGCCGACACATGTATTTGAGAGAAACCAGAATAACCATCTAGAAAGCCGTAATGTGTATGTTTGCATAATCTTTCTAGCATTTTATTGATAAAAGGTAAGTGGTAATGATCTTTCTTAGTAGCCTTATTTAATTTGCAGAAATCAATTACCATCCTATAACCTGTAATAATTCTTTGTGGAATCAATTCATCTTTATCATTAGGAACAACAGTAATACCTCCCTTCTTAGGGACACAATGGACAGGGCTTACCCACTGACTATCAGCAACGGGATAAATTATACCCACCTCAAGGAGCCTTAGTATCTCCTTTCTTACCACTTCTTTCATTTTAGGATTCAGCCGGCGTTGATGATCACAAACTGGTTTAGCATCTTCTTCCAAATTAATTTTATGTTGACATAGAGTGGGACTAATGCCCTTAAGATCATCAAGAGTATACCCAATAGCAGCAAGGTGCTTCTTCAGAGTTTTCAATAATCTCTCTTCTTCATGCTCTCAAAGGTTAGAGCTAATAATAACAGGATATATCTTTTTCTCATCAAGATAAGCATATTTAAGAGTATCAGGGAACGGTTTAAGCTCAAACTCGGGATCACCCTTGGGTGGAGGAGGATCCCCTAGGATTTCAACAGGTAAATTATTTTTCAGAATAGGTTCCTATTTAAAGAATACTTCATTTAATTCCCTTATTTCATTCATAAACATATCGTTTTCATGGTCTAGCAAATATTGTTCTAAAGGATCACTAGGAGGTACGACAATAGAAGCAAGACCAATAATTTCATCCCTACTAGTTAATTCTTCTTCACGGTCTTGTCTACTAAATTTAGAAAAATTAAATTCATGAGTCATATCATCTAAACCGACAGTAACAACATCTCTTTTGCAATCTATGGTAGTGTTAATAGTATTTAAGAAGGGTCTACCAAATATAATGGGATAAAAGCTATATTGTGGGGAACCAAGAACAAGAAAATCAGCATGATATTTAGTTTTCCCACACAAGACTTCAACATCTCTAACAATTCCCGTTGGTGAAATAGTATCTCTATTGGCAAGTTTAATTGTGACATCAATATCTTCCATCTCAGCAGATGCAATATCATGCATAACTTCTTTGTATAAGGAATAAGGTATTGCACTAGCACTAGCACCCATATCACATAAGCCATGATAACAATGATCTCCTATTTTACCAGAAATAACAGGCATGCCTACTACAGGTCTAGGTTTATCTTTATCACGGGGTTTAGCAATTCTAGCAGTTTCATTACAGAAATAAATAACATGCCCATCAATATTATTAGACAAGAGATCTTTAACAATAGCAATATTAGGTTCAACTTTAACTTGCTCAGGACGTGTATATGTTTTAATATTGCTTTTACGAACCACAGTTGAAGCTTTAGCATGATCCTTTATCCTAATAGGGAAAGGTGGTTTCTCAACATAAGAAGTAGGAACAATTGGATCATTATAAGTAATAGTCTTTTCTTCAACTTTAATAGGTGCAGCTACTTTTACTTCTATGGGAGGATGATATTTAAACCACTTCTCCTTGGGGAGATCAACATAAGTAGCAAAAGATTCATAGAAAGAAGCTACTATCTCAGAGTCAAGTCCATATTTAGTGCTAAATTTACAAAAAATATCGGTATCCATAAAAGATTTAACACAATCAAAACTAGGTGTCATACCTGACTCCTTACCATTGTCGAGGTCCCAATCTTCAGAGTTGCATTTAATTCTTTCCAATAAATCCCATTTGAATTCAATAGTCTTCATCATAAAAGAGCCAGCACAAGAAGTATAAAGCATGGTGCGATTGTTACCAGAAAGCCGAGCATAAAATTTTTGAATAATCATTTCTCTTGAGAGCTCATGATTGGGGCATGAATATAACATTGATTTAAGCCTCGCCCAAGCTTGAGCGATGCTTTCTCCTTCACGAGGCCAAAAATTATATATATAATTGTGATCACGATGAACAATATGCATAGGATAAACTTCTGATGAAATTCCAATTTCAATCGTTTGTAATTCCAAGACCTCATATCATCACATAGCCTATACCATGTCGATGCATCTCCCCTCAAAGATAAGGGGAAGACCTTCTTCTTAACAACATCTCCGGGTACACCTGCAAGCTTAAATAATCCACAAACTTGATCCACATATATCAGATGTTCATCAGGATGTTTTGTTCCATCTCCTAGAAAAGGATTAGCTAGCAGTTTTTCTATCATACCCGAAGGAACTTCAAAGCAAGCATTTTCATATTCATATTCATTTTCAGTAGGTTTAGTAGGTTGAGGAGCAACTCTTTTCTCTACTGGTCGGGGTGAAGATACCCCGAACAAGCCCGTCAGAGGATTACTTGCCATAGTAACAAGTGGAAGTAAATTTCATCACACTATATAAATTTTTCCTTACCAAATTCCACCTACCAAAGGCGCTTCACTCCCCGGCAACGGCGCCAGAAAAGAGTCTTGATGACCCACAAGTACAGGGGATCTATCGTAGTCCTTTCGATAAGTAAGAGTGTCGAACCCAACGAGGAGCAGAAGGAAATGATAAGCGGTTTCCAGCAAGGTATTCTCTGCAAGTACTGAAATAAGTGGTAATAGATAGTTTCGTGATAGGATAATTTGTAACGAGCAACAAGTAACAAAAGTAAATAAAGTGAAGCAAAGTGGACCAATCCTTTTGTAGGAAAGGACAAGCCTGGACAAACTCTTATATGATGTAAAGCGCTCCCTTGGACACATGGGAATATCGTCAAGCTAGTTTTCATCATGTTCATATGATTCACGTTTGGTACTTTGATAATTTGGTATGTGGGTGGACCGGTGCTTGGGTGCTGTCCTTACTTGGACAAACATCCCACTTATGATTAACCTCTATTGCAAGCATCCGCAAATACAACAAAAGTATTAAGGTAAACCTAACCATAGCATGAAACATGTGGATCCAAATCAGCCCTTACGAAGCAATGCATAAACTAGGGTTTAAGCTTCTATCACTCTAGCAACCCATCATCTACTTATTACTTCCCAATGCCTTCCTCTAGGCCCAAATAATGGTGAAGTGTCATGTAGTCGACGTTCACATGACACCACTAGAGGAGAGACAACATACATCTCATCAAAATATCGAACGAATACCAAATTCACATGACTACTAATAACAAGACTTCTCCCATGTCCTCAGGAACAAAAGTAACTACTCACAAAGCATAAACATGTTCATAATCAGAGGGGTATTAATATGCATATAGGATCTAAACATATGATCTTCCACCAATTAAACTAACTAGCATCAACTACAAGGAGTAATTAACACTACTAGCAACCTACTAGCACCAATCCCGGACTTGGAGACAAGAATTGGATACAAGAGATGAACTAGGGTTTTGAGATCAGAAGGTGCTGATGAAGATGTTGATGGAGATTTCCCTCTCCCGATGAGAGGAGCGTTGGTGATGATGATTGCTATGATTTCCCCCTCCGGGAGGGAAGTTTCCCCGGCAGAACAGCTCCGCCAGAGCCCTAGATTGATTCCGTCAAGGTTCCGCCTCGTGGCGGCGGAGTTTCGTCCGAGAAGATGGCTTATGAGTTTTTTCCATTGAAAGACTCCATATAGCAGAAGATGGCCACCGGAGGGCCACCAGGGGGCCCACAAGGTACGGAGCGCGCCCCCACCCTCGTGGGAAGGGTGTGGCCCCCCCAGTGAGGTTCTTGCGCTCAGTATTTTTTTATATATGTGGAAAACATCATCCGTCAAGTTTCAGGACTTTCAGAGCTGTGCAGAATAGGTCTCTAATATTTGCTCCTTTTCCAGCCCAGAATCCCAGCTGTCGGCATTCTCCCTCTTTATGTAAACCTTGTAAAATAAGAGAGAATAGGCATAAGTATTGTGACATAATGTGTAATAACAGCCCATAATGTAATAAATTTTGATATAAAAGCATGATGCAAAATGGACGTATTAAGCGATGGGATAGGTGACAGTGTAATGCTCCCACCATTCTGCTACGGGTCCATCAAGCTGATGTGAAGCAAAACACACTCTTTCCGCATCTGTTCATTCTGCAGTGGTCAACTCCCTTCCAATCTTGCAGAGCCAATCATCTGCAACTATCGGCCCGGTGCTACTGGAGAACACCGGTGGATTCAGCCTTAGAAAACGGGCTAAGTGATCAACAGGTGGTGGTGGTGGTGGGTTGTTGTTATTGTTGTTGTTCCCCTGATTCTGATTCTGGACTAGTATCTGCATCAAAGCATTCTGCTACTGGATCAACTGGGTGAGCTCCGGTGGGAAAGCAAATCCATTGTCGCGTCTCGGAGGCATCTGATGGGTTTAGAAAAGATGAGAAAACAGAGTAGAATGGGGTCTAGGGGGAAAAACACTACCCATATGCACATGAGACAAACACAATCATATCACTTCAATCAATTCAAACAAGGGCATACAATCGGTCTAACTATCGTTACAGAAGTGCTCGGACTATACTATATACATGGGGGAATACTACTACTGTTATGGTGGTCGCTGGAAAAATTGATCAGTAGAAGACTCCATAATATCTGCTCCAGCTTCATCAACAAAGTCATCATCGCTATCGTCGGGGCCCGAGTCGGTGTCGTCGATGATGATGTAGTTCTCCGGGCAGGTGGAATCGTCATCTTCTCCTCCTGGCGCGGGGTCTCCCATGAATACTCCTAGCTTCCTTGTCAGGTCGTCATTCTTCTCCACTAGTACAACGATTTCCTCCTCATAATCTTCACGAGTAGCCTTGAGTTCTTCCTCCAGCTCCATGATCCTTGTCTTTGCCTTCTTCAGATCTATCATGCCTGCGCACATCTGATTCTCCTGGCGACGAACATGCTGGTTTAACTCCTGGATGAAAGATGCAATAGATCTATCCTTCCTGGTGCTGATCATCTCCCAGTGTTCATCTCGGTGCCCACAAATCTGGTAAATAGTATCCTTGAGATCCTTGTCGTAAACTTCTCCAATGCGTCCCATGGTGATGTGGGCGGCCATGCTCTTGCCTAGACTCCAGGTGGGTGCATCAAAGGAAAACTCTATGGGCTCGGTGACTAGCATGACGGCGGCGGCGGCAGCGGCAGCAGCAGCGGCGGCGGCGAGTGGGACCGGTGGCAGCGGCGCGCAGCGCTGGCAGCGGTGCACGACGCTGGCGGCGGCGGCGGCGGCGAGGCTAGGGTTTGGCGGGGCTGGCGACTTGGGCCTCGGGGTCGCGGGCCTTCGGCTTATAAAGTAACCCGCGCGCAGTGTCCAGGTCGGACACGGCCCAGTAAGTCGGTTGACTTTCTTTTAAATAATTCCGCTCAGAAAAACGAATAAAAAAATATTAAATGGACTCCGAAAATCCTGAAAGAAATTTTCCCCGTCCTCTTAAAATCTACCGGACAAGGTGAACATTTATTTGGGCCTCTAATGCAATTTTAAAAAACACAAACTTTTCCTAATTCAAATAAAATAGCCATAAAAACTCCGAATAAAATCTTATTTGATTTTAATATGAAATCTCCAATATTTCTTTATTTTGGGGAAGTCATTTTATCCCCTCTCTTTTATTTTTCATAAAGGAAATATTCGAAGAGAAAATAATTAAAATCAAATGATCCTCTTCTCAAAATTTGAGAAAACTCAAATATGAAAATAACGAAATCCCCAACTCTCTCCGTAGGTCCTTGAGTTGCGTAGAATTTCTAGGATCAAACCAAAATGCAATAAAATATGATATGCAATGAGGATCTAATGCATAACATTCCAAATTGGAAATTTGGGATGTTACAAATGTTCCATCTCCTACAAAAGGATTAGCTAGCAGTTCCTCTATCATACCCGAAGGAATTTCAAAGTAAACATTTTCATTTTCGGTAGGTTGAGTAGGTTGAGGAGCAACTATTTTCTCTACCGGTCGAGGTGAAGATACCCCGAACAAACCCCTCAAAGGATTATGTTCCATAGTAACAAGTGACAGTAAATTTCAGCACACTATATACTTTTTTCCTTACCGAATTCCACCTATCAAAGGCGCTTCACTCCCTGGCAACGGCGCCAGAAAAGAGTCTTGATAACCCACAAGTATAGGGGATCTATCGTAGTCCTTTCGATAAGTAAGAGTGTCGAACCCAATGAGGAGCAGAAGGAAATGATGAACAGTTTTTCAGTATGGTATTCTCTGCAAGCACTGAAATTATCGATAACAGATAGTTTTGTGATAAAGTAATTGGTAACGAGTAACAAGTAACAAAAGTAAATAAGGTGCAACAAGATGGCCCAATCCTTTTTATAACTGAAAGTGCAACTATCCCTGGGTGGTTTTGGTAATTCCTAACAACATATAGCTCATTGAGCTAACATTATTCCAAGATTAATATTTCAGGAAAAGCTCAATGAATGGCATGGCATGGATGAGGAAAGTGGATCCCTCAAAATTCTAAGGACAAAAAGTTTGGCTCAAGCTTGAAGCTCAAGACTCTACATTTTATATTTTAGTGATCCAAGATCACATTGAGTCTATAGGAAAAGCCAATACTATCAAGGAGGGATGAGGTGTTGCTTAATGGCTTGCTTGCTCAAAATGCTTAGTGATATGCTCCAAAATCCTCAACTACCTTCCCACATCCACATATGACCTAAACCAAAAGTCAAACTCGGCCCCACCGATTCTTTCTATCCGGCGCCACCGATTTTCAAATGTCATAGCCACTGCCACAAACCCTAGGCAAATCGGTCTCACCGATAGGGATCTCGGTCTCACCGAGATGGGATTGTAATCTCTCTGTTTCCCTTTGTAACGTTTCGGTCTTACCGAGATGAGCGATCGGTCCCACCGAGATTGCAATGTAAACTCTCTGTTTCCCTTTTGTAACATTCCAGTCTCACCGAGATGAGCGAATCGGTCCCACCGAGTTTACCTGACCAACTCTCTGGTTAGCTTATTACCAAAATCGGTCCCACCGAGTTTGTGTAATGGTCACACCGAGATTATGTTATGCCCTAACCCTAACCATATCGGTCCTACCGAGTTGCATCTCAGTCCCACTGAAAATCCTAACGGTCACTAGGTTTGCTGAATCGGTCCGACCGAGTTTAACCATTCGGTCCCACCGAGTTTGGCAAATTGTGTGTAACGGTTAGATTTTGTGTGGAGGCTATATATACCCCTCCACCCACTCTTCATTCATGGAGAGAGCCATCAGAACATACCTACACTTCCAATACACATTTTCTGAGAGAGAACCACCTACACTTGTGTTGAGGTCAAGATATTCCATTCCAACCATATGAATCTTGATCTCTAGCCTTCTCCAAGTTGCTTTCCACTCAAATCTTCTTACCACCAATTCCAAATCCTGTGTGAGAGAGTTGAGTGTTGGGGAGACTATCATTTGAAGCACAAGAGCAAGGAGTTCATCATCAACACACCATTTGTTACTTCTTGGAGAGTGGTGTCTCCTAGATTGGCTAGGTGTCACTTGGGAGCCTCCGACAAGATTGTGGAGTTGAACCAAGGAGTTTGTAAGGGCAAGGAGATCGCCTACTTCGTGAAGATCTACCGCTAGTGAGGCAAGTCCTTCGTGGGCGACGGCCGTGATGGAATAGACAAGGTTGCTTCTTTGTGGACCCTTCGTGGGTGGAGCCCTTCGTGGACTCGCGCAACCGTTACCCTCCGTGGGTTGAAGTCTCCATCAACGTGGATGTACGATAGCACCACCTATCGGAACCACGACAAAAACATCCGTGTCTCCAATTGCGTATCCTCCAAACCCTTCCCTTTACATTCTTGCAAGTTGCATGCTTTACTTTCCGCTGCTCATATACTCTTTTGCATTCTTGCTTGAATTGTGTGGAGATTGCTTGACTTGTGCTAAGATAGCTAAAATCTGCCAAGAACTAAAATTGGGAAAAGGCTAGATTTTTATTTGGTTAAGTAGTCTAATCACCCCCCCTCTAGACATACTTTCGATCCTACAAGTGGTATCAGAGCTTTGGTTTCCATTTGCTTTGATTTCCATAGCTTTTGGCGGTCATAGCCTTGGTTTCACAACCTAGGAGAGTATGGCGTCTAGCGAGGGAAATTATCACCGTAGAGGTCCTTACTTTGATGGCACTAATTTTGCTAGTTGGAAGCATAAGATGAAAATGCATATTCTTGGACATAACCCCGCCGTTTGGGCTATTGTGTGTATTGGCTTGCAAGGTGAATTCTTTGACGGGAAAGAACCGAACCGTGAAGCCACCGCGGAAGAGTTAAAAATGTTGCAATACAACGCTCAAGCTTGTGATATCCTCTTCAACGGATTGTGCCTCGAAGAATTCAACAAAATCAGCCGTCTTGAGAATGCAAAGGAAATTTGTGATACTTTGATTGATATGCACGAAGGTACCGACTCCGTCAAGGAATCCAAATTGGATGTGCTTCAAAGTCAACTTGACTAGTTCAAAATGAAGGATGGTGAAGGTGTTGCTGAAATGTACTCTAGGCTTGCTCTTATCACAAATGAGATTGCCGGCTTAGGGAGTGAAGAGATGACAGATAGATTCATCATCAAGAAGATCCTAAGAGCCTTGGATGGAAAATATGATACCGTGTGCACATTGATCCAAATGATGCCAAATTACAAAGATCTCAAGCCAACAGAAGTCATCGAAAGAATTGTTGCTCATGAGATGTCACTCAAGGATAAAGAGGAACTTCACAACAAATCAAGTGGTGCTTACAAAGCCTCATGTGAAGCCCCCACATCATCGAGTGAGAAACAAACCTTCAATGAAGAATTGAGCTTAATGGTGAAGAACTTCAACAAGTTCTACAAGAGTAGAAGCAAAGAGAGAAGCTCCAAGTCAAGGTCCTACAATGACAAAAGATCTTCTAGTCGAGAGCGAAACTGCTATAATTGTGGAAGGCCCGGATACTATTCCAATGAGTGTACGGCCCCCTACAAGAGAAGAGAAGATTCTCCCAAGAGAAGAAGTAGAAGAGAAGAATCACCATCTAGAGAAAGAAGGAGTAGAGATGATCGTTATGAACGAAGACCCTCACGGAGAAGCAAGGATTCGGAAAGAAAGGACACGTCATCAAGGAGCTACACAAAATGAAGACATCAAGCTCATGTTGGTGAATGGGTATCCAGCTCCGACTCCGACAACCACTCCGAGAGAAGCTATCACTCTGACTCCGAATATACTCAAGATGAAGGTGTTGTCGGTCTAGCACTTGTGACAACCAACTCCTACGACATATTTGACTCACCAAATGAAGGAGTTGGAACATGCTTCATGGCTAAAGGCCCAAAGGTATCACACCCCGAGTATGTTGATTTCAATAGTGATGAAGATCACTTGTTAGGTGATGATGATTTACTTGTTGACAACTCTAGTGATGAATACTATGATGAAACATCAATTAATCATGCTAATCAAGATAAAACGAATGACAATGATAAGGAGAAGATTGAGTCTCTATCTAAAGAACTAAACACTCTTAAGTTAGCTCATGAAACTATCTTAGGAGATCATTGAGAACTTTTAAGGACTTATGAGAAATTACGCTTTGAAAAGCTCAACCTTGAGCAAGAGCATGAGTTCTTAAAAGCAATCAATGATGATCTTCGTAAGAGAAGTTCTTCTTACATTGCCAAGCGTTTACTCTTATCCACTTACATGCCTCAAGTCAAGTCTAGTAGCAAGAACAAGAAAGATTCTTCCTCTAATAGTAAAAATAATCATGCTAAATCCAATATTGTTGCTTCTAGTAGTTCTCTTGATTCCACTAATGATTCTCTTAGCCAAGTTACACTTGAGCAAGAAAATAACTTATTGATGGGAGTTATAGGGAAAGGTGTTTACAAGAGCCTTGCCAGAAGTAAGCAATTCGAGGAAATTGTACGCAAGCAAGGAAGGCACCGGAAGAATCAAGGTGTTGGTTTTGAACGAAAGTTCAATGCCAATGGAGTTGAGTGGGAAGAAGATCAATACCCCAAGACGAAGTTTGTTCCTAAACAAGAGAAGTATGATCCTAATTCTTTCAAAGGGACACAAGCTCAAGATGATCTTCCACCACAAGACCACAAGCAAAAAGGCAAGGACAAGCTTCAAGAGGAAATTGATGCATTTGAAGAAGCTCCTAAGGCCTTGGTCAAGTGGGTTCCCAAGACTACTTCAAGTTCCACTTCATCAAGTACAACTACAACACCGAGGATTCCCATCAAGATGGTGTGGATCCCGAAGAAGAAGAACTAGAGAGTTCTTGAGGGTGACTCCGCCAACATACTTCACTCTTATCATCTTGGCAAGAGCAAGTGCAATCAACTTCCACATCTTGCACTAGTTCAAGGAGTCACAAACCCTCTTGTTGGTAAGACAAGGGACAAGGTAACCTAAAAGCTTTCATAGACATCATCTTGTGTGTGCATCACTTTATGTCTATGGATATCCTTGTTTGTTCCTTGTGGGACTAACCCGTGTAGGTATTGAAAGTGCAACTCACTCCAATGGATAGCTTCAAATGATCTACATCAACATTGAGCATCCACATCTTCAACATCTACATGAAGTCATCATCGACAAAACCCAAGGTTAGTTCATACCTCTTAGGGGGGATCTCACATCTAGGGGGAGCTTTACTCTAAGAATTGAGCTAAAGCAACTCTAATGGTTTGAACACAACAATGCTTTATGTAAAAGTGGTAACCCCACTTGTGCTTAAACAATGAGTATGACCTATGATCAAATGTTCTCATTTGACTCCTAAGTCAATATACTCATATATAGATGACCTAGTCATCGCAAATTGTTTGATAGATGCTAGAATTGGTTGTGCATGCCTTGCCACATATTTCAATTGCCATTTTATTGTGTGAGCATGTTGATTGCATATTTTACTCATTCGAGGACATCCACTTGTTGTTTTGATTGATTGGTTTTCTTTTCTTTTGCCAAGTGGATGGACAAGAATGCCTAAGAACACTCTCTAGCTATCTATGCTTTTCTCGTCTCAAACTCTATTCATGCTACATCACAAAATTTGATCAAGTCAGATTCGAACCACTCTGTGTGAGGAGCACTCGGAGTCCCCGATTCGTCATAGACTTAAACTTACAAAACTTCTTTGTGCGTTTCGGTCTGACCGATTCATCCATTTCGGTCATACCGAGATCACTAAGTCGATCTAGGTTTTCAATCTCGGTGCCACCAATTTGAACCTTTCGGTCACACCGAGTTTCAGTAACTGATTGCAGTTATGAATCTCGATGCCACCGAGTTGTTCCACTCGGTCACACCGACAGGGTCGGGCTATATGTACCCACGGGTCAAATTTTGGAAAACTTTACGAACCTCCTCGACCTGCGCTTAGCCCACTCTGCCTCCAGGGTCTCCGGATCGTCTTCCTCGTCGCCAGCCGCCTCCTGCCACTAGTCTCCGCCGCCGTCAACAAGAATCATCCCCGCCGTTGCCGCCGTAGCGAGTTCATCGCCGAACTAGGGTATGAACTCGATCACTGTGCTATCCCTATCTGATTCCTAGCACATTGTGTTCGCCATGTATCGTGCCACGATTGAGATCATTCTTATCTAGTCAAAACACTCTGTAGTTTAGTCGTGAATTGAAAATTTAGGGTTAGGTTTCCGCTGAAACCATCTCGGACCCACCGAGTTGTGGAACTCGGTACCACCGATTCGGCTCAGGCCATTGCACATGTAATTTTCAGTCTGACCGAGAATTGCAAATTGGTGTGATCGAGTACAGGACTTTGTGAAACCCTAGCAGTCTTGGTGCCACCAAGCTGTGACTTGGTCTGACCGAGTTCACTAGTTTAGGTTCCAACAGCTGCTTCGGTATCACCGAGTTTACAAATCGGTTGATCCGAAATGCTTTCTGTGGAAAACTAAAACTAAGTTTTTGACTCATTCTTTTTCAAAAACCTCTGCATTTTGTGATGCTCATCCACTCTATCTC
This sequence comes from Triticum aestivum, assembly GCF_018294505.1. NCBI lineage: Eukaryota > Viridiplantae > Streptophyta > Magnoliopsida > Poales > Poaceae > Triticum > Triticum aestivum. The sequence goes on from NC_057797.1 coordinate 590,060,712, forward strand.
ATCTATATTTATTCATAGGGTATGCTGTCAGTGTTTGCAATATTTCTGGTCAGAGTGACAGCCAGAACAGGTCAGAGGAGCAGGTTCACCTGAGTGAGGGCACTAGTCCCTCTAGCAGTTCAGATGATGGTAGCAGGAGCACCCCAAGCAACTTACCCAAAGCTGCCACCAGGGCCAGAAAGAAGAAGACCTCTGAATCTGAGGATGAAGACTATGTGGCAGTTGAGGATGAGGCCACTTCCAAGAAGAAAGTGGTTAAGAAGGAATATAGCACTGCTGCTGCCACCAAGCCAGGCATGAAGCAAAAGGTTCCTGCAAAGAGAATTCCAATGTCTAAGGCCAGAGCATCTACTCAAGTCCCTTTGGGATCTGAACCCAAAGAGGTTGCTGCAGAAGGGAAGAAGAGGAAGGAGAGGGTCAAAAAGGCCACTGCTAGAGTGCTTGGGAGATCCTCAATCATGAGAGATTCTGAAGAGGAAGAGGAAGAAGAGGTTGCTGCACCAGCACCCAAGGCACAAAAGTTGATGGGTGATGCTATAAAGTCAGGGGCTGCAACATCAAAGCCCAAAGAAGCACCCAAAGCAGCCTCCAAGCCCAAGAGTGCACCTAAGAGGAATACCAGGAGTATACCAGCAGCTAAGAAGAACAAGGGCCCAGTGCCTGAAGTTGCTGCTGATGAAGATGATGAAGGACAAGTCCTGAGGAAGCTCAAACCCAAAATCCCAGACCACAATGATGCTCATCCAGTAGCTGAGAACATGAAGATAAGGAAGGACTCAGGTCTGAGGCTATGGAGAGAGTCAGATCCATATGCCACCAGGAGAAGGACTGCTGTTGATTACAGGTTCCACACAAAGGAACAGCAGGACTTCTATGAGACAGTGTTGCTTGACAAGAAGCCCATAGTGTGTGACATGAGATGGGTCGACTGGGACTACATCAAGGAGAATGAGGATCACTATCCAGGTGTACATGATAGTTTCAAGGCTTGTGGAGTCGTTGAGTTTGTGGCTCAGAAGCTCACAAAATGGAATGATGGGCTCATCATGCAGTTCTACTCTACAGCTCATTTCTACCCAGATGGAAGGATTGTCTGGATGTCTGAAGGTACGAGGTACCAGTCCACGGTTGCTAAATGGGCGAAGTTGATCAATGCCCCAAAAGAGAGTGAAGATGACTTGGATGTCTATGCCAACAAGAAGAAGGATCACAACACAATGGCACACAAGTACAAGGAGATCCCAGATGCTGCTCTTGAGACACATAAGTTTGGATCTGTACATTACCTTCTGTCAGGCTTGCCAACCATCAACTGGATCCTCAGGCACACTCTCTTGCCAAAGTCAGGTGATCACAAGATGATCAGAAGCCATGCAATTAACTTGCTTCACATCTTGATGTCCCACAGAAGTTCAAAGTCATGAGCCTAATAGTTGAAACTATCAAGAGGACAGTTGCAGATCAGAAGAGGAGTTGTGGAGTATGCCCCACAGATCCAGGAGCTAATCAACTCCAAGATGGGCACTGGTACATATTTGCTGGACAAGGAGCACATGCCTATCTATCCAGACTTTGAGGACAACATTGTGGTTATGAATGAGGATGAACCATCTTCTGTGCACGCACAAGCCAAGAAGGAGAAGGCAAAAGCTGAAAAGGCTGGAAGGATGCCAACTACTGAAGAAGCATCTCAGTATCTCCTAAAGAGCAAGCAAGATCAGCTTGGCTACCTGATTGCATCCACTCTGAGGATTGAGAAGGGACTGGCCACCCTGACTCAAAACCAGGAGAGCTTGGAAAGAATCGTGGAGCAAAAATTCTATGACTTGGATGTGAAGGTAACTGAGATTCAGTCTGTTGTGGAGCAACTTCAAGATGATATGCAGGAGTGGAAGGGCAAGACAACCACTGATGCATTTGCCAGAGTGCCTAGAGTTCAGAGGTCTGCTACAGTGCATGTTCCAGACACCAGAGCCACGTCATCTGCACCAGCTACAGCTCCAGTGCAACCAGCTCCAGCACCAACTCCTTCAGCTCCATCCACATCAACTGAAGTCTTCGTCCAAGGAGCCATCTCTATGCCACCACCTGAAGACCAAGCTTGACATACGTTTTAGTGCTATGCATTTTCTATGAACTTTTTGGTAACTTGTTGCCAAAGGTGGAGAAACATGTATAGATCATAGGCTTCGAGAGAGAGAGCGTTGCTTTTTATTCTCTCTTGCTTTGATGGTTGAACTTTGTTTACTTTTGATTGCTTGAGATACTATGCTATTATCTGTGAGACATTGATGATCATGTGATTGATCATAAGCTATACTTATGCTTGTTAGATGATATTATCTTACTTATCCTTATATGATCATTCACTTTGCTTGGTGATGAGTGCATGTATTCAATCTTTATTATTTTGAGCGCTCCACCAAGATGTATGTGACATGGAAGAGTAACCCATGATCCTAACTCATTGTGCATTTGCAGTCCAAAGCAAATCTTAAGATATGCACAAATTTAGGGGGAGCTCTTGCTTTTCACATACTTCTCAAATCGACAATATCTTTCACTCTTATTATCATTTGTCGAAGCTTTGATCTATATGTTGTCATCAATTACCAAAAAGGGGGAGATTGAAAGTGCAACTATCCCTGGGTGGTTTTGGTAATTCCTAACAACATATAGCTCATTGAGCTAGCATTATTCCAAGATTAATATTTCAGGAAAAGCTCAATGAATGGCATGGCATGGATGAGGAAAGTGGATCCCTCAAAATTCTAAGGATAAAAAGTTTGGCTCAAGCTTGAAGCTCAAGACTCTACATTTTATATTTTAGTGATCCAAGATCACATTGAGTCCATAGGAAAAGCCAATACTATCAAGGAGGGATGAGGTGTTGCTTAATGGCTTGCTTGCTCAAATGCTTAGTGATATGCTCCAAAATCCTCAACTACCTTCCCACATCCACATATGACCTAAACCAAAAGTCAAACAAGGCCCCACCGATTCTTTCTATCCGGCGCCACCGAGTTTCAAATGTCATAGCCACTACCACAAACCCTAGGCAAATCGGTCTCACCGATAGGGATCTCGGTCTCACCGAGATGGGATTGTAATCTCTCTATTTCCCTTTGTAACGTTTCGGTCTTACCGAGATGAGCAATCGGTCCCACCAAGATTGCAATGTAAACTCTATGTTTCCCTTTTGTAACATTTCAGTCTCACCGAGATGAGCGAATCGGTCCCACTGCGTTTACTTGACCAACTCTCTGGTTAGCTTATTACCAAAATCAGTCCTACCAAGTTTGTGTAATTGGTCACACTGAGATTACGTTATGCTCTAACCCTAACCATATCGGTCCTACCGAGTTGCATCTCAGTCCCACCGAAAATCCTAACGGTCACTAGGTTTGCTGAATCGGTCTGACCGAGTTTAACCATTCGGTCCCATCGAGTTTGGCAAATTGTGTGTAACGGTTAGATTTTGTGTGGAGGCTATATATACCCCTCCACCCACTCTTCATTCGTGGAGAGAGCCATCAGAACATACCTACACTTCCAATACACATTTTCTGAGAGAGAACCACCTACACTTGTGTTGAGGTCAAGATATTCCATTCCAACCACATGAATCTTGATCTCTAGCCTTCCCCAAGTTGCTTACCACTCAAATCTTCTTTCCACCAAATCCAAATACTGTGAGAGAGAGTTGAGTGTTGGGGAGACTATCATTTGAAGCACAAGAGCAAGGAGTTCATCATCAACACACCATTTGTTACTTCTTGGAGAGTGGTGTCTCCTAGATTGGCTAGGTGTCACTTGGGAGCCTCCGACAAGATTGTGGAGTTGAACCAAGGAGTTTGTAAGGGCAAGGAGATCGCCTACTTCATGAAGATCTACCGCTAGTGAGGCAAGTCCTTCGTGGGCGACGGCCGTGATGGAATAGACAAGGTTGCTTCTTCGTGGACCCTTCATGGGTGGAGCCCTCCGTGGACTCGCGCAACCGTTACCCTCCGTGGGTTGAAGTCTCCATCAACATGGATGTACGATAGCACCACCTATCGGAACCACGACAAAAACATCAGTGTCTCCAATTGCGTTTGAATCCTCCAAACCCTTCCCTTTACATTCTTGCAAGTTGCATGCTTTACTTTCCGCTGTTCATATACTCTTTTGCATGCTTGCTTGAATTGTGTGGAGATTGCTTGACTTGTGCTAAGATAGCTAAAATCTGCCAAGAACTAAAATTGGGAAAATGCTAGATTTTTATTTGGTCAAGTAGTCTAATCACCCCCCTCTAGACATACTTTCGATCCTACAATAGCAAAGGACAAGCCTGGACAAACTCTTATATGATGTAAAGCGCTCCCTAGGACACCTGGGAATTATCGTCAAGCTAGTTTTCATCACGATCATATGATTCGCGTTTGGTACTTTGATAATTTGATATCTGGGTGGACAAGTGCTTGGGTACTGTCCTTACTTGGACAAGCATCCCACTTATGATTGACCCCTATTGCAAGCATCCGCAACTACAACAGAAGTATTAATGTAAACCTAACCATAGCATGAAACATATGGATCAAAATCAGCCCCTTACGAAGCAACACATAAACTAGGGTTTAAGCTTCTCTCACTCTAGAAACCTATCATCTACTTATTACTTCCCAATGCCTCCCTCTATGCCCAAACAATGGTGAAGTGTCATGTAGTCGACATTCACATGACACCACTAGAGGGATGACAACATACATCTCATCAAAATATCGAACGAATACCAAATTCACATGACTACTAATAGCAAGACTTCTCCCATGTCCTCAGGAACAAATGTAACTACTCACAAAGCAGATTCATGTTCATAATCAGAGGGGTATTAATATGCATAATGGATCTGCACATATGATCTTCCACAAAGTAAACCAACTAGCATCAACTACAAGGAGTAATCAACACTACTAGCAACCCACAGATACCAATCTGGGGTTTGGATACAAAGATTGGATACAAGAGATGAACTAGGGTTTGAGATGAGATGGTGCTGGTGTAGATGTTGATGGAGATTGACCTCCTCCCAATGAGAGGATCGTTGGTGATGACGATGGCGATGATTTCCCCCTCCCGGAGGGAAGTTTACCCGGCAGAACAGCTCCGCCAGAGCCCTAGATTGGTTCCGTCAAGGTTCTGCCTCGTGGCGGCGGAATCTCGTCCTGAAAGCTTGCTTATGATTTTTTCCTCAACGAAAGACTCCATATAGCAGAAGATGGGCATCGGAGGGCCACTAGGTGGCCCACGAGGCAGGAGCGCGCCCCCACCCTCGTGGCCAGGGTGTGCCCCCCTCTGGTATTTCTTGCGCTCAGTATTTTTTATATATTCTGGAAAGTGCTCCCGTGGAGTTTCAGGACTTTTGGAGATGTGCAGAATAGGTCTATAATATTTGCTCCTTTTCTAGCCAAGAATCCTAGCTGTCGGCATTCTCCCTCTTTATGTAAACCTTGTGAAGTAAGAGAGAATAGGTATAAGTATTGTGACATAATGTGTAATAACAGCCCATGATGCAATAAATATCGATATAAAAGCATGATGTAGAATGGACGTATCACACGGTGTTACGGGACGCAAGAGCACGGTACCCCATGCCTCAGAAGCTCCTACTCGCGCTCCTAGTGGCCTCACGAAAGCTGCGGCACTACTTTCAAGGCCACCCCATCAAGGTCGTCTCAGCCTACCCATTGGAGAGAGTGCTCAGGAGCCCCAACTCTGCTGGAAGGGTGGCTAAGTGGAACATCGAGTTGCAAGCATTCCAGTTGGAGTTCAGCACTAGCAGGGTCACCAAGGGAGCCGCGCTCACTGATTTCGTGGCAGAATGGACAGACGCCCTGGCTCTTGAAGTAGGCGAAGACCGGTCCCTCTTTCGGGGAAGCGAGGCACCCGATGGCTAGGTCATGTATTTCGATGGTGCCTGAAAGTGCAACTATCCCTAGGTGGTTTTGGTAATTCATAACAACATATAGCTCATTGAGCTAATGCTATTCCAAGATGATTATTTAAGGAAAGCTCAATGATTGGCATGGCATGGATGTGAAAGTGGAACCCTCAAAATGCTAAGGATAAAGGATTGGCTCAAGCTCAAAAGCTCAAGACTCTTCATTTTATATCTTAGTGATCCAAGATCACATTGAGTCCATAGGAAAAGCCAATACTATTAAGGAGGGATGAGGTGTTGCTTAATGAGCCTCTAGCTTCATGTGCTTAGTGGTATGCTCCAAAACCCTCAACTACTTTCCCATATCCACATATGACCTAAACCCTAAGCCAAACTCGGTCCTACCGATTCTTCCTATCCGGCACCACCGAGTTTCACTTGTCATTAGCCACTGCCAAACCCTAGCAATTCGGTCCTACCGATAGGGATCTCAGTCTCACCGAGATGGGGTTGCAAACTCTCTGTTTCCCTTTCGTAACTTTTCGGTCCCACCAAAAGAGCGAATTGGTCCCACCGAGATTGCAATGTAAACTCAGTGTTTCCCCTTTGTAACTTTTCGGTCTCACCGAGTTCCACTCGGTCTCACCGAAAGAGCAAATCGATCCCACCGAGTTTGCCTGACCAACTCTCTGGTTAGCTAATTACCAAATTCGGTCTCACCGAGTTTGTGTAATCGGTCTCACCGAGATTACGTTATGCCCAAACCCTAACCATATCGGTCCTACCGAGTTGCATGTCAGTCCCACCGAAAATCACCAACGGTCACTAGGTTTAAATTTTCGGTCCGACCGAGCTTATTGATTCGGTCCCACCGAGATTGGAAAACTGTGTAACGGTTGGATTTTGTGTGGAGGCTATATATACCCCTCCACCTCCTTCTCATTTGATGAGAGAGCCATGAGAACACACACACCATTCCAACTCATATGTTCTGAGAAAGAACCACCTACTCATGTGTTGAGACCAAGACATTCCATTCCTATCATATGAATCTTGATCTCTAGCCTTCCCAAGTTGCTTTCCACTCAAACCCTCTTTCCACCAAATCCAAATCCTATGAGAGAGAGTTGAGTGTTGGGGAGACTATCATTTGAAGCACAAGAGCAAGGAGTTCATTACCTACACAGCATTTGTTACTTCTTGGAGAGTGGTGTCTCCTAGATTGGCTAGGTGTCACTTGGGAGCCTCCGACAAGATTGTGGAGTTGAACCAAGGAGTTTGTAAGGGCAAGGAGATCGCCTACTTCGTGAAGATCTACCGCTAGTGAGGCAAGTCCTGTGTGGGCGATGGCCATGGTGGGATAGACAAGGTTGCTTCTTCGTGGACCCTTTGTGGGTGGTTGCTTCTTCGTGGACCCTTCGTGGGTGGAGCCCTGTGTGGACTTGCGCAACCATTGCCCTTGGGTGGAGCCCTGTGTGGACTCGCGCAACCGTTACCCTTCGTGGGTTGAAGTCTCCATCAACGTGGATGTAGGATAGCACCACCTATCCGGACCACGGGAAAAACATCCGTGTCTCCAATAGCGTTTGAATTCTCCAAACCCTTCCCTTTACATTCTTGCAAGTTGCATGCTTTACTTTCCGCTGCCTATATACTCTTTGCATGCTTGCTTGAATTGTGTGATGATTGCTTGACTTGTCCTAAATTAGCTAAAATCTGCCAAGAACTAAAATTGGGAAAAGGTTAAGTTTTTATCAGGTCAAGTAGTCTAATCACCCCCCCCCCTCTAGACATACTTCGATCCTACAAGTGGTATCAGAGCTTTGGTCTCCATTTGCTTTGATCTCCATAGCTTTTGGTGGTCATAGCCTTGGTTTCACAACCTAGGAGAGTATGGCGTCTAGCGAGGGAAATTATCACCATAGAGGTCCTTACTTTGATGGTACTAACTTTGCTAGTTGGAAGCATAAAATGAAAATGCATATTCTTGGACATGACCCCGCCGTTTGGGCTATTGTGTGTGTTGGTTTGCAAGGTGACTTCTTTGACGGGAGAGAACCAAACCGTGAAGCTACCGCGGATGAGTTGAAGATGTTGCAATACAATGCTCAAGCTTGTGATATTCTCTTCAACGGATTGTGCCCCGAAGAATTCAACAAAATCAGCCGCCTTGAGAATGCAAAGAAAATTTTGGACACTTTGATTGATATGCACGAAGGTACCGACTCCGTCAAGGAATCCAAGTTGGATGTACTTCAAAGCCAACTTGACAAGTTCAAGATGAGGGATGGTGAAGGTGTCGCTGAGATGTACTCTAGGCTTGCTCTCATCACAAATGAGATTACCGGCTTAGGAAGTGAAGAGATGACCGATAGATTCATCATCAAGAAGATTCTAAGAGCCTTGGATGGAAAATATGATACCGTGTGCACATTGATCCAAATGATGCCCAACTACAAAGATCTCAAGCCAACGGAGGTGATTGGAAGAATTGTTGCTCATGAGATGTCACTTAAGGATAAAGAGGAACTTCACAACAAATCAAGTGTTGCCTATAAAGCCTCATGTGAAGCCCCTACATCATCGAGTGAGAAACAAGACTTCAATGAAGAATTGAGCTTAATGGTGAGGAACTTCAACAAGTTCTACAAGAGTAGAAGCAAAGATAGAAGCTCCAAGTCAAGGTCCTACAATGACAAAAGATCTTCTAGTCGAGAGCGAAACTGTTACAATTGTGAGAGACCCGGACACTATTCCAATGAGTGTACGGCTCCCTACAAGAGAAGAGAAGATTCTCCAAAAAGAAGAAGCAAAGAATCATCACCAAGAGAGAGAAGGAGTAGAGATGATCATTATGAACGAAGATACTCATGGAGAAGCAAGGATTCGGAAAGGAAGGAAAAATCATCAAGGAGCTACACAAGACGAAGACATCAAGCTCATGTTGGTGAATGGGTATCCGGCTCCGACTCCGACAGCCACTCCGAGAAAAGTTATCACTCCGACTCCGAAGATACTCAAGATGAAGGTGTTGCCGGTCTAGCACTTGTGTCAACCAACTCCTACGACATATTTGACTCACCAAATGAAGGAATTGGAAGATGCCTCATGGCCAAAGGTCCTAAGGTGACACACCCCGAGTATGTTGATTTCAATAGTGATGAAGATGACTTGTTAGGTGATGATTTGCTTGTTGACAACTCTAGTGATGAATACTATGATGAAGTGTCAATTAAACATGCTAATCAAGATAAAACGAATGACAATAATAAGGAGAAGATTGAGGCTCTAACTAAAGAACTAAAAACTCTTAAGTTAGCTCATGACACTATCTTCGAAGATCATTGAGAACTTTTAAGAGCTCATGAGAAATTACGCTTTGAAAAGCTCAATCTTGAGCAAGAGCATGAGTTCTTAAAAGCAATCAATGATGATCTCCGCAAGAAAAGTTCTTCTTACATTGCCAAGCGTTTACTCTTATCCACTTACATGCCTCAAGTCAAGTCTAACAAGAAAGATTCTTCCTCTAGCAGTAACAATGATCATGTTAAATCCAATATTGTTGCTCCTACTAGTTCTCTTGATTCCACTAATGATTCTCTTAGCCAAGTTACACTTGAGCAAGAAAATAGTTTATTGAAGGGAATTATAGAGAAAGGAGTGTACAAAAGCCTTGCCGGGAGTAAGCAATTCGAGGAAATTGTGCGCAAGCAAGGAATGCACCGGAAGAATCAAGGTGTTGGTTTTGAACAAAAGTTCAATGCCAATGGAGTTGAGTGGGAATAAGATCAATACCCCAAGACAAAGTTTGTCCCTCAACAAGAGAAGTATGATACTTCTTTCAAGGGGACACAAGCTCAAGATGATCTTCCACCACAAGACTACAAGCAAAAAGGCAAGGACAAGCTTCAAGAGGAAATTGATGCATTTGAAGAAGCTCCGAAGACCTTAGTCAAGTGGATTCCCAAGACTACTTCAAGCTCCACTTCATCAAGTACGACTACAACTCCAAGGATTCCCATCAAGATGATGTGGATCCAAAAGAAGAAGAACTAGAGAGTTCTTGAGGGTGACTCCACCAACATACTTCACTCTTATCATTTTGGCAAGAACAAGTGCAATCAACTTCCACATCTTGCACTAGTTCAAGGAGTCACAAACCCTTTTGTTGGTAAGACAAGGGACAAGGTAACCTAAAAGTTTTCATGGACATCATCTTTTGTGTGCATCACTCTATGTCTATGGATATCCTTGTTTGTTCCTTGTGGGACTAACCCATGTAGGTATTGAAAGTGCAATTCACTCAAATGGATAGCTCCAAGAGATCTACATCAACATTGAGCATCCACATCTTCAATATCTACATGAAGTCATCATCGACAAAACCCAAGGTTAGTTCATCCCTCTTAGGGGGGGTATCACATCTAGGGGGAGCTTTACTCTAAGAGTTGAGCTAAAGCAACTCTAAATATGTGAACACAACAATGCTTTATGTAAAAGTGGTAACCCCACTTGGGCTTAAATGATGAGTATGACCTATGATCAAGTGTTCTCACTTGACTCCTAAGTCAATATACTCATACATAGATGACCTAGTCATTGCAAATTGCTTGATAGATGCTAGTATTGGTTGTGCATGCCTTGCCACATATTTCATTTGCCATCTTATTGTGTGAGCATGTTGGTTGCATATTTTACTCATTCGAGGACATCCACTTGTTGTTTTGATAGTTCGGTTTTATTTCTTTTTGCCAAGTGGATGGACAAGAATGCCTAAGAACCTCCTCTAGCTATCTATGTTTTCTCGTCTCAAACTCTATTCATGCTGCATCACAAAATTTCATCAAGTCAGATTCGAACCACTCTGTGTGAGGAGCGCTCGGAGTCCCCGATTTGTCATAGACTTAAACTGCCAAAACCTCTTTATGATTCTCGGTCTGACCGATACTCCACTTTCGGTCCTACTGAGATCATTAAGTTGATCTAGGTTTTTGATCTCGGTGCAACCGATTTGAACTTTTCGGTCACACCGAGTTTCAGTAACTGCACGCAGTTATGAATCTCGGTGCCACCGAGTCATTCCACTCGGTCACACCGACAGGGTCGGGCTATATATAGTCACGGGCAAAATTTGGAAATTTCTCTGAATCCCTTCGCCCGCGCGATAGCCTACTCTGCCCTCGAGGTCTCCGGATCGTCTTCTTGCCGCCAGCAGCCTCCAGTCGCTGGTATCCGTCGCCGTCAACGGGAATTCTGCCCCGCCGTTGCCGCCATAGCAAGTTCCCACCGAACTAGGGTATGGACTTGATCTCTGTGCTATTCCTCAATCTGATTCCTAGCACATTGTGATCATATTGATTCTTGCCACGTTTGAGAAATTTCTATCCAGTCAAAACGCCCGTAGATTAGGTTTGATTCAAAAATTCTAGGTTTAGGTTTCCGCCAAAACCATCTCGGACCCATCGAGTTGAAAAACTCGGTCCCACCGATTTGGCTTATGCCATTGCACAAGTGAGACTCGGTCTGACCGAGAATTACTTATCGGTGTGACCGATTTCTGAAATCAGTGAAACCCTAGCAGTCTCGGTGCCACCGAACTGTGACTCGGTCCTACCGAGTTCACTAGTTTAGGTTCCAAAACTGTTTCGGTATCACCGAGTTTGAAAATCGGTAGATCCGAGATGATTTTAGTAGGAAACTAAAACTAAGTTTTTGGATCATTCTTTTTGCAAAAATCTCTGCATTTTGTGATGCTCATCCTTTCTACCTCATCTATAATCTATTCACAGGGTCAGCAGTCAGTTTGCAGCATGTCTGATCAAAGTGATAGCCAAAATATGTCAGAGCAGCAAGTGGTGATGAGTGAGGGCACTAGTCCCTCCAGTTCATCTGATGAAGGCAGCAGGAGCACTCCTAGCAATTTGCCAAAGGCTGCCACGAGACAAAGGAAGAAGAAAACTTCAGACTCTAAAGATGAGGACTATGTGGCAGAGGAAGAGGCCACTTCCAAAAGAATTGAGCCAGCTCAAGGCACTAAGCCAGGTCTAAAAATCAAAAGGCCAGCAGGCAGGCAGCCCATGTCAAAGGCTAGAGCCTCAACTGAGAAGCCCACTCCCCAAGAGCCAGTTGCAGCTGAGGGCAAGAAAAGAAAGGAAAGGGTGAAGAAGACTGTTGCTAGAGTGCTTGGAAAAGCTTCCATCATGGAAGAAGAAGAGGAAGAAGAGGTAGCTGCACCAGCGCCCAAGGCACCCAAGCTAATGGGTGATGCCATAAGGTCAGGGGCTACTGCATCTAAGACCAAAGCTGCCTCCAAGCCAAAACCAAAGAGGAATACAAGGAGCATTCCTGCAGCTGAAAAGAACAAGGCCCCAGTGCCTGAGACTGTTGCTGAAGAAGAAGAAGAAAATGTCCTGAGAAAGCTAAAGCCCAAGATCCCAGACCACAACGATGCTCATCCTGTGGCTGAGGACATGAAGCTCAGGAGAGATTCAGGGCTGAGAAAGTGGAGAGAAGCAGACCTGTATGCTTCAAGGAGAAGGACTGCCGTGGACTACAGGTTTCACACCAAGGAGCAGCAGGATTTCTATGAGACTGTGATGTTAGATAAGAAGCCCATTGTCTGTGATATGTGTTGGGTTGATTGGACATACATCAAGGACAATGAGGAGCACTATCCTAGAGTGCAAGACAGCTTCATAGCTTGTGGAGTAGCCGACTTTGTTGGGCAGAAGCTCACCAAGTGGAACGAGGAGCTTATCATGCAGTTCTACTCCACGGCTCACTTTTATCCAGATGGGAGGATCACATGGATGTCTGAGGGTACAAGGTACCAATCTACAGTGGCTGAGTGGGCACAGATCATTAATGCCCCAGAGGAGCAAGATGAAGACTTGGATATCTATGCCAAGAAGAAGATGGACCACAACTCCATGTCCAATATGTACAAGGAAATTCCCAATGAAGCTCTTGACACCTTCAAGTTTGGCTCTGTGCATTACCTTCTGTCAGGACTCCCGACGATCAATTGGATACTAAGGCACACCTTACTGCCCAGGTCTGGAGATCACAAGATGATCAGAGGCCATGCTATCAACTTGCTACATGTGTTTGATGTGCCTCAGAAGTTCAAGGTGATGAGCCTCATAGTGGAAACTATCAAGAGGACTGTAGCAGACCAGAAGAGGAGCTGCGGATATGCCCCTCAGATTCAGGGGCTCATCAACTCCAAGTTGGGCACGGGCATATATTTATTGGACAAGGAACATTTGCCCATCCGTCCAGATTTCGAGGACAATCAAGTTGTCATGACTGAGAACGAGCCATCATCTGCCCAAGCATTTGCAAAGAAGGAGAAGGCAAGGAAGGAGAAAGCTGCCAAGATGCCTACCCAAGAGGAGGCATCTGAATACTTCTTGAAGACTAAACAAGAGCAGCTTGGTTACTTGATTGCATCCACGCTGAGGATTGAGCAAAGTCTAGCCACTCTCACTCAGAATCAGCAAAGCCTAGAGAGAATCATGGAACAGAAGTTCTATGACTTGGATGTCAAGGTAACAGAAGTTCAGTCTACAGTGGAGCAGCTCCAGGAGGACATGCAGGAGAGGAGAGGCAGGACTACCACTCATACCTTTGCCAGAGTGCCACGAGGCCCGAGGTCATCTGCCGTGCCAGTTGCTGACACCAGAGCCACCACCTCAGCACCAGCCATAGCCTCAATTCCACCAGCTCCAGCATCTACTTCAGCTCCAACTCCAGCGTCTACTTCAGCATCTACCGAAGCCTTTGTCCTTGTAGTGATCCGGACTCCACCACCACCTGAAGATCAAGCCTGAGCGTCGATCTAGTGCTATGCATTTTCTAGGAACTTTTTGGTAACTTGTTGCCAAAGGGGGAGAAGATGTATAGATCATAGGCTTCGAGAGAGAGAGTGTTGCTTTTCTCTCTTGCTTTATTTGGTGGTTGTTTTTCGAACTTGTTTGCTTTTGAGTGCTTGAGATACTATGCTTGTGAGACATTGATGATCATGTGTTTGATCATAAGCTACACTTAATGCTTGCTTAATGCTATTATCTTATCTATCTTGTGATCATTTATTATTCTTGGTGATGAGTGCATGTATTTCATTCTTATCATTCTGAGCGCTCCACCAAGATATATGTGACATGGAAGAGTAACCCATGACTCTAACTCTTTGTGCATTTGCAGTCCAAAGCAAATTTTAAATATGCACAAATTTAGGGGGAGCTCTTACTTATCACATACTTCTCAAAGCGACGATATAATTCTTGCTTATTATCATTTGTTGAAGCTTTGATCTATATGTTGTCATCAATTACCAAAAAGGGGGAGATTGAAAGTGCAACTATCCCTAGGTGGTTTTGGTAATTCATAACAACATATAGCTCATTGAGCTAATGCTATTCCAAGATGATTATTTCAGGAAAGCTCAATGATTGGCATGGCATGGATGTGAAAGTGGAACCCTCAAAATGCTAAGGACAAAGGATTGGCTCAAGCTCAAAAGCTCAAGACTCTTCATTTTATATCTTAGTGATCCAAGAGCACATTGAGTCCATAGGAAAAGCCAATACTATTAAGGAGGGATGAGGTGTTGCTTAATGAGCCTCTTGCTTCATGTGCTTAGTGGTATGCTCCAAAACCCTCAACTACTTTCCCATATCCACATATGACCTAAACCCTAAGCCAAACTCGGTCCTACCGATTCTTCCTATCCGGCACCACCGAGTTTCACTTGTCATTAGCCACTGCCAAACCCTAGCAATTCGGTCCTACCGATAGGGATCTCGGTCTCACCGAGATGGGGTTGCAAACTCTCTGTTTCCCTTTCGTAACTTTTCGGTCCCACCGAAAGAGCGAATCGGTCCCACCGAGATTGCAATGTAAACTCAGTGTTTCCCCTTTGTAACTTTTCGGTCTCACCGAGTTCCACTCGGTCTCACCGAAAGAGCAAATCGGTCCCACCGAGTTTGCCTGACCAACTCTCTGGTTAGCTAATTACCAAATTCGGTCTCACCGAGTTTGTGTAATCGGTCTCACCGAGATTACGTTATGCCCAAACCCTAACCATATCGGTCCTATCGAGTTGCATGTCAGTCCCACCGGAAATCACTAACGGTCACTAGGTTTACATTTTCGGTCCGACCGAGCTTATTGATTCGGTCCCACCGAGATTGGAAAACTGTGTAACGGTTGGATTTTGTGTGGAGGCTATATATACCCCTCCACCCCCTTCTCATTCGACGAGAGAGCCATCAGAACACACACACCATTCCAACTCATATGTTCTGAGAAAGAACCACCTACTCATGTGTTGAGACCAAGACATTCCATTCCTATCATATGAATCTTGATCTCTAGCCTTCCCAAGTTGCTTTCCACTCAAACCCTCTTTCCACCAAATCCAAATCCTATGAGAGAGAGTTGAGTGTTGGGGAGACTATCATTTGAAGCACAAGAGCAAGGAGTTCATTACCTACACACCATTTGTTACTTCTTGGAGAGTGGTGTCTCCTAGATTGGCTAGGTGTCACTTGGGAGCCACCAACAAGATTGTGGAGTTGAACCAAGGAGTTTGTAAGGGCAAGGAGATCGCCTACTTCGTGAAGATCTACCGCTAGTGAGGCAAGTCCTGTGTGGGCGATGGCCATGGTGGGATAGACAAGGTTGCTTCTTCGTGGACCCTTTGTGGGTGGTTGCTTCTTCGTGGACCCTTCGTGGGTGGAGCCCTGTGTGGACTCGCGCAACCGTTGCCCTTGGGTGGAGCCCTGTGTGGACTCGCGCAACCGTTACCCTTCGTGGGTTGAAGTCTCCATCAACGTGGATGTAGGATAGCACCACCTATCCGAACCACGGGAAAAACATCCGTGTCTCCAATAGCGTTTGAATTCTCCAAACCCTTCCCTTTACATTCTTGCAATTTGCATGCTTTACTTTCCGCTGCCTATATACTCTTTGCATGCTTGCTTGAATTGTGTGATGATTGCTTTACTTGTCCTAAATTAGCTAAAATCTGCGAAGAACTAAAATTGGGAAAAGGTTAAGTTTTTATCAGGTCAAGTAGTCTAATCACCCCCCCCTCTAGACATACTTCGATCCTACAGTGCCTTCGCGCGCCAGGGCGCGGGGGCTGGAGCAGTGCTCATGTCGCCCACTCAGGACAAGCTCTACTACGCCATGCAGCTCTGCTTCCAGCAGGGCGAGAAGGTCTCCAACAACATTACAGAATACGAAGGCCTCATAGTCGTCCTAAAGGCTGCAGTGGCATTGGGGGTAAAGCGCCTCACCGTCAGGGGCGACTCGCAGCTCCTCGTCAACTTCTCCAACAAGATATACGAGCCAAGGGACAAACACAAGGAAGCATACCTCACGGAGGTGCGCAAGATGGAGAAACAATTCCAGGGCCTGGAGTTGCAACATGTGCCCCGTGGCACCAACAAGGAAGCTGACGACATCACCAGAAGAGCATCCAAGAGACAGCCCCAGGAGCCTGGCGTCTTCGAGGAGCGGCTCTTCAAGCCATCGGCAACTCCACCGCTTTCAAGAATAGCTCAGCCTCGGGAGGAACTCTCGCAGCCGCCTGCCACAGGAGCCCTGGCCTGTGGCCCGACCTCGGGAGCGCGCCTACTCTTGGTGCTCGAGCCCCAGAAGGGATGCTGGATGAAGGAATTCAAGGAATACTTGATGCAAGGGATGTTGCCGGAGAAGGAGGAGGACGCGGAGCGCGTGGCCCAGCAGGCCACAGCATACTGCATCCGGGACGGTGAGTTATACAGGAAGAGGCCAAATAACGTTTCATTGTGTTGTATCTCCATGGAGGAGGGGAAAGAGCTGATAGCCGACATACACGGCGGGGACTGCAGGCACCATTCGTCATCGCGAATCCTCGTCGTCAAGGCATTTCGCAGCGGATTCTACTGGCCTACGACACTCAATGACGCGGCTGAGCTAGTGAAGTCCTGCGAGGCCTGCCAATTCCACGCCAAGTCGATCCATCAGCCAGCTCAGGGCCTCCATACCATTCCACTCTCATGGCCGTTTGCAGTGGGGGGGCTAGATATCCTGGCCCTGTTCCCTCGGGCACCTGGGGGCTATCGATACTTTTACGTCGCCATCGACAAATTCGCTAAGTGGGCGGAGGTTGATGTCAGATTTTGGGTTCCCGCAGATCCTTGAGGTTCGAACACTGGGGTGCACGCGGAGATTTCGCCTCCTACCTACCTGCACCCCTCCGCCATGCTAAGATCTAGACTTAGGAAAGAACAACACAAGAGACACAGGGTTTATACTGGTTTGGGCCACCGTTGTGGTGTAATACCCTACTCTAGTGTGTGGTGTGTGGATTGCCTCTTGGGCTGATGATGATGAACAATACAAGGAAGAACAGCCTCGCGAGGGTCTGTTCTTGGCTGGGGCAATGAACTGCTGGGAGGAGTTCAGCCACCTTTTTCTCTCTCTTTCTCTGCCCTGCTCTGACCGACCCTTCTAACGAGCCTCTTCCTTCCTACCTCTTTTCGTCCCCCCAGCTATGTGGGTGGCTGGTCCTATTTATAGAGGCCCTGGTCCTCTTCCCAAATATTGAGCGGGAAGGGAGCCAACAATGGCGGGCTAATTTGAAGGGGGACAGCAAGTATCAGCTATCCTGACAAAAGTAGTCTTCGCATGCGCAAAGCTCTGGTGATGACGCCATCTTGGGCTCCATGGTGACCTCCGTCTCGTAGTCCTCCTGGTCTTGGTCTCGTTGCACCGAAATGGCAACCTTTGCCTGATGCCTCGGTACTCTGCGGCTGCGCTTGCCCCCTTTGCACCAAAGAGGAAAGAAGGACGCCGCACGGGCTGGCACCCGCCTGGCGCCCCGAGTCGTCATGGCTTGTGTAATGGGCATCTCGTGAGGTACCTCGCCTTGTTCTCTCTGCCTTCTCGTGAGCCAGCCTGACGAGGTCGTGCCTGAGGAAGCTTCGCGTCGTCCGCCCCGCGAGGCTTGGCCCCTCGCGAGGGTCTTGGGTTTATGTTGGTGAAGATGGGCCGTGCTGGGCCCCCCCTTTGAGCAACGCCGCGGGCCGCAGGCAGGCAAGTCTAGGGACCCCCGTTCCTAGAACGCCGACAGTAGCCCCCGGACCCAAGGCACGCCCGGACTTGGCCGTGCAGGGAGGCGGAAGGGCAAGAGTGAAGTGCCGCGGGCCCTAATAGCCTGCGGCCTTGGGCACCATGTGGCGGTTGATTGGACGTGGGCGGCACCGTTCCCCCACGCCCTCCTTATCTTGTGCCGTGCTAGGCGGACCCGTAGTCGTACGCAGCCGTTCCCCTTTTATCGCTCGAGCACCCTCTGTCCTTCCTCCGCTCGAACTCCGGTTTCTGTTTTCAACTCAATCTCGAGCCTCCCTCCCCCCTTCCCATTGCCATGGCTCCCACGAAGAAGGGGAGAGGGAAGAAACCCGTGTCTCCGCCTTGCCCGCCGCCGTCAGCGGCCCCGCCGAGGGCTTGGGCAAAGTCAGCTTGGCTCTGGCCACCATCTTCAATGAATGCGGGAGGACGACGGCCTGGCCCGCGTCCCACTTCTCTATCGACAGGACAGCCACCGAGGTCCCGTATCTTGCCAATGCCCTGTGGGCGGGTCTGGTTCCCCCTTCTCTGATTTCTTCAACGCCGTGCTTTCCCACTATCAGATCCACATGATGCATCTGGGTCCTGAATCCATCACCCTCCTTTCGGTCTTCACCTTTGTTTGCGAAGCTATGGTGGGCATCCCTCCTTCAGTTGCCCTACTGCGCCACTTCTTCTTGTTGCATCTTGTTGACCCTACCCAATCCTGGGCTTGTGTGAGCTTCGTTGCCGCGCCTGAGACGGTGGCCTCTGGGATTTACTTCAAGCTTCCCCTGCCCGCGGTCGGGTTCCGCGAGTGGTGGCTGTATGTGGACACAGGGGTGCCCAGCCCCCTGCTATTGGAGCCGACCTCGCCTGTCGTCCCTAATTCGGGCTGGGGCCAGGAGACGCTTGAGAGCCCCCGGCTCGTCTTCGTCTGGCGCCGCTTCGCGCTCTTGAGGTCGCTTGGCGTGACAGCGCCCAAGGTGGTGAAGGAGTTCCGGTTATGCCGCGTTGCTCCTCTTCAATGCCACTCTCGCCGGATGTGGGCCTTCCGTGGGTGCGAGGATCGTATGAGGCTCCAGGAAGAGGAGCTGACTCCTAAGGTGCTGAGGACGGCGCTCTTGACCCTGGCTGGGGACCCCAGCCCCGGCAGCGTCCGGCAGGGAGGGGCCTTGCTGTACCTTTGCCAGAGCAGGGGCGACTTTGTGAAGCAGATGCCTATCTTTAATGAGTGGGGGCCGCGCCCCGCCGGCCTTCAAGGGCCTCGCGAGAACCCAGTGGTGGTGACTGCCCTACCAGTCGGCCAAGGCGACTCATCCTCGAGTAGCGGAGCAGGGAGGCACGAGGCGCCAGAGGCCGAGGGGGCTCCCGGCGCGGTGACAGCGCCGGGCAAGGCTCACGAGGAAGCAGCTCTTGGGGCCCGTGCCACTAAGGCTGAGGGTGGCGAGCAGCTGCCCTCAGTGCCTGTGACTGGGGCCCCTAAGGCTCCAGCTGCGTCTCTTGGGGAGGCGATTGGCAGCGCACACCAGGCAGGCACCTCTGCCGCAGATCGCCTTGCCGCTCCGTCTTCGTCGAAGGTTGATCCATGCGCCCAACTCTTGGGCCGCTTCCGCGTGAACTTTGAGGCTCTCCGGAAGAGAAGGGAGGCCTTGGGCGACGATTACCCTTGTCGCTTGCTGAAGCGTAGGAAGTACTTCGCCACTGATGAGTAAGTCTTTTCCTTTCCCAGCTCCCGATCCTTCTGTTACTTGTACTGACCCTTGCTCCGCAGGCCCCTTCCAGCCGAGCTTGCGGAGACGGCTGAGGAGCCGTCCCCTTGGCTTTGCCCCCTCCACCGTCCTCGAGCGCTCCGAGCAGCGGAGCCCTTGTGGTGAGGGCGATCGAAGAGGCGAACCATCCCGAGGCGAACCGTGGCCCCGCGCACCTCGCGATCCTCCTTCGCGGGCCTTCTCGTGGCATAGCCAGCCTGCCATGGGCCTCTTGCCTGGTCGTGAACTGCGATTGGCTGAGGCGCTTCCTGCGCTCTTCTCCTGAGGACGGGCTGGCCCCAGGCCGGGCTTCTGACGCGGCGTGCCCGGCCGTCGTGAGGGTGCCAGCCCCCAGCCCCCAGCCTGGAGGGGGAGTACTGACTCGCGTCCCCCGGCGCTTGCTCGGGGCGGATGATGGTGTGGAAGACGTGCTCGAGCGTGCCCGGGAGCGTCGCGCTTTCCGCCAAGGATTCCTTCGAAGGGAGACTGACGCAGTGAGCCTGCTTGGTGAGGAGCTTGCTGATGAAGACACGCGCCTTGAGGCCGAGGGCCTGCGCCTGGCTACAGAGAGGCGCGAGCTGGAGAGCGTCATCGCCCTTGCGCGCCGTGAGCGTGATCTTGATGAAGCAGAGGCCAAGGCGGCATTGGTGGCCTCTCGGGAGGCCTGGTCTCGGGCCGCTGAGGAGGCTCGGGAAGCTGACCGGCGGCGAATGGCTGCGGAGGAGCGGGCTCAAGAGCTTCTAGCCTGGTGCCACTCGCTGGAGGAGCAAGTGGAGCTGCGCGAGGCAGCCCTCGCGTCGATGAAGGTGGCCTCTGGCGACTCAGCAGAGCTCCAGAAGCGTGAGGAGGCGCTGACACTGGAAGCCGCCGAATGTACCCGCGAGTACGAGCGTCTAGAGACGAGGGAGCGCTTGGTGACGCAGGCGGAGGATGATGTTGCTGCACAGGAAGCCCTCGTCCTGGAGGAGGTCGGACGTCGAGTGGCGATGGCGCATTTGAACCTCGAGCACGAGTTCGAAGAGAAGCTGGGGTTGATCCGGGCCGAAGCTGAAGGCAGGACTGCTGCTTTGAGGGCCAAGCTGGAGGAGGCGGTACGGCGGGCCGATGCTTCCCGGGCCACCCTTGAGGTGGCGCGAGGTGAGTTAACCACCTCCCAGGATGAGGTGCTCCTTCTTCGCCAGTGGGTGGAGGAGGCTGAGGCCGTCGCGCGTCAGAATGCGGATGAGATACGTCAGCGGCGGATCTTGGAGCATGAGCATGGCCCCATGCTCACCACTCTCTGGGAGAGAGCCAACGCGGCCTTGGGAAACATCTGCGAGGAGGCCGTCGGTGAGCCGCACGCAATGAACTACGCGGGCAATCTCCAGTTCTTCACAGATGTGGTGACGCAGCTGGAGGCGCGGTCGACCAGGGCTGACAGGTTGGTGGAGGAGAGGAGCCGCGCCCTGCTCAGGCGCGCCTTTCCCCGCGTCTTCAGTCAGCTCCAGAACATGAATCCCCATTTTGATTTTGATGCCGCCATCGCCCCAGTCCCCCAGGCTGTCCGAGGCGACCTGGCGCACTGGGTGGAGGACAATGTGGATGCTCTTATCAGGGCCTTTGCCTCAGACAACGATGATGCGATCGTGGCGGCCAACGAGGGCGGCGCGATGGGCGGCCCTGGCACCGCTGGCGGCGATGTGGACAGCGATGGCGAGTTCAGCGGCGCCAGCAACGGCCCAGGTGGTGCTCCTGAGGATGCATTGGGGGATTCGTCCGACTGACTGTACATCGTTCCTGCTTCCTTACCCTGCATGAATAGAACTCAGGTTTTGGCCTGATGACTGTGAGAGCATTTTGGAGGGGGGGGCCTCATGTAAAACTTGTGTTTATCGTATCGGTAGAAGCCATATCGCCCATGCGCCCACGCCAAGTGGCTAGCTTAAGCAACGCGCTAGTCGGCTAGTATACCTTTGTTCCGCGCTAGCCCTGAGGCAGCCCGTGGGGGTTGTGGTATCCTGAATGTCCCCTGATTGAATCCGTAGGATCTGCAGTAAAACACCCTCCTGAGAGGACGCGGCGGCGGCAGTCTGGGCTGCGCGCAAGCTAGGCCTGACCCGGCTCGCGAGGGGAGGCGGCTGAGGCGAAGTGGTAACCAAAACGCGAGAAATTGCTCAAACGAGACTAAGCACCCCTCCCTGAACACACGCAAATCTCAAATTCGAATCCAACTTGAATCCAGTGGGGGAAAGTGACAACCAAGGGGAAGAGCAACGAAAGCAAACGAAAGGCCGCGTCCGGCACCTAGTCTAGTCTTGGACGTCTTCTCACCAGCGCGGAGCTAAGTGCTGCCATTGGGCGTGGGAGGGAGCCCCAGGGCCTGAGACCGGCACCACTGAGACTCCGGGGCGTGTACAGCCCCACTCATTATTACGTGAGAGTGTCACGGGGCGGCGAGCTTCACAGGCACTGGGCCTTCTTCACAGGTACTGGCCTTGCTTCATATCGCCAGATGAGGGCCCCGCCTTGCGCCACACTCTAGTGCCATCAATGACGACCGAAAACCAGGACGCCACCGATGGGGTAGAGCAGTTGCCAGCGGTTCCCCCGACGACCACGGGTCCTCCGCCGGGGGCAGGCCCTGGGGCACCTCCCCAGCGGAGGGCCTACCTCCTAAGAACACCTTGCTCCGAACGTCGCAGTGGTGATATCGAATCCCTGCCCCTCTCCTGCAGCCCCCTGCGTCCTCCTCCCGAGGGGTAGGAGGCTGTAGGAGCGGCGCAGCTGCCCGCAACCTGCACCTCCTGCGATCCATGGTTAGCGTATGCCTGCTGAAGAATTAGCGGTACCCGATAATCGCTGCTTCCAGCATGCCCAGTGGGACCGTCCCAAGACACCTGGAAGGGCTCAGCTTCTGGCGCCTCGTCCCCCCGGCTCGGGCTGAGGAGCGAGCCTGGCTCGCCCTCGCGTAAGTGTCCTTGATCCATCATGAGGGGCACGTATTCCTCTGGTGCCGCCACCCCGAAGGCCACGCCGTAGTGCTCTGCGCGCCACGCGGTCCTGCCCGACGCGCCTACCGTGGGGTGGTAGCGCGACTGTCCACTGGGACCGCGGGTCGCGTCGAGCCCTTCTTCTTTGCGGACCAGGAGCGGAGGCTGCGCCGCCGTCGGTCCGGTGCTGACAGCCTCGCTGGTGTTAGTGTAGCCTTGGAGCCCGCGGGCGCGCGCAGGGCCCCCGCGCGGGCCGCCCTGGGTTGGAGACGGGAGCTGGGTGCAGAAGGGGTGAGCCCCCGAGGCGGCGAAGCCCAGGAGCTCTGCCACCCGCTCTAGCAGCACGTCGCGGCCACCCTCCAGCAGTCTACACTGTAGTAGCTCTCGAGCCACCATGAGCGCGGCCCTCGAGTTCGCTTGCTCCCGGTGGGTGTACGATGTCGTGGTCGCGCCGTGATTGGAGGCCCTTGCTGCCAACCGCGCCTGCCGTGGTGTGAGAGCTGTCGAAGCCTGTCCGTGTCGCCCGCGGCCCGCAGCGCCCTGCGGACCGCGAGCTGCCTGGGGCATGGGCTCGCCTGAGGCGAGCGGCTCAGCACGGGCGGGCCATGCTGCCCATGGGTCTGGGTTGCCCTCCTGGTCGTCGGGCATGGTGATGACGGCGCGACGGGGCACGGAGCGGTGGAAGATGAATTCCGGCGCACCCCTACCTGGCGCGCCAAATGTCGGATTTTGGGTTCCGGCAGACCCTTGAGGTTCGAACACTGGGGTGTGCGCGGAGATTTCGCCTCCTACCTACATGCACCCCTCTGCCATGCTAAGATCTAAACAAAGGAAAGAACAACACAAGAGACACAGGGTTTATACTGGTTCGGGCCACCGTTGTGGTGTAATACCCTACTCCAGTGTGTGGTGTGTGGATTGCCTCTTCGGCTGATGATGATGAACAATACAAGGAAGAATAGCCTCGCGAGGGTCTGTTCTTGGCTGGGGCGATGAACTGCTGGGAGGAGTTCAGCCACCTTTTTCTCTCTCTTTCTCTGCCCTGCTCTGACCGACCCTTCTAATGAGCCTCTTCCTTCCTACCTCTTTTCGTCCCCCCAACTATGTGGGTGGCTGGTCCTATTTATAGAGGCCCTGGTCCTCTTCCCAAATATTGAGCGGGAAGGGAGCCAACAATGACGGGCTAATTTGAAGGGGGACAGCAAGTATCAGCTATCCTGACAAAAGTAGTCTTCGCCTGCGCAAAGCTCTGGTGATGAGGCCGTCTTGGGCTCCATGGTGACCTCCATCTCGTAGTCCTCTTGGTCTTGGTCTCATTGCACCGAAATGGCAACCTTTGCCTGATGCCTCGGTACTCCGTGGCTGCGCTTGCCCCCTTTGCAGCAAAGAGGAAAGGAGGACGCCGCGCGGGCTGGCACCCGCCTGGCGCCCCGAGTCGTCATGGCTTGCGTCATGGGCATCTCGTGAGGTACCTCGCCTTGATCTCTCCGCCTCCTCATGAGCCAGCCTGACGAGGCCGTGCCTGAGGAAGCTTCGCGTCGTCCGCCGTGCGAGGCTTGGCCCCTCGCGAGGGTCTTGGGTTTGTGTTGGTGAAGATGGGCCGTGCTGCCCCCCCCCTTTGAGCCACGCCGCGGGCCGCAGGCAGGCAAGTCTGGGGACCCCCGTTCCCAGAACGCCGACAGTTGAAGCCGTCCGCACCATCCCAGTTGGCTCTGCGATCAAGTTCATCAAGGACCTCATGAGCCGTTTTGGGGTCCCCAACCGCATCATAACTGATAATGGCTCGCAGTTCACTAGTAATCTCTTCAAGTCACATTGTGCTAACCTTGGAACGCAGATCTGCTACGCTTCGATAGGGCACCCCAGGAGCAATGGCCAGGCTAAACGTGCCAACGCGGAGGCCCTGAGGGGCCTCAAGACCAGGACCTTCAAGAAGAAGCTCGAGGCCTACAGCAGGGGCTGGCACGATGAGCTCCAGTCTATGTTGTGGTCCATCCGCACCATCGCCACCAAGACGACGGACGAGACCCCGTTCTTCCTCATCTACAGAGCGGAAGAAGTCCTTCCTCACGAGGTCAGGCATCACTCCGCACTGGTCCTGGCGTTTGATGAAACGCAGCAGGACACCAGGCGGGGGATGGACCTCGTGATGGGGGAGGAACGTCCCCGCGAAGTAGCACTACGGGCGGGAAGATACCAGTAGGCGCTGTGGCGGTACCACTGTCGCAGCATCCGCTCCAGGACGCTCGAGGTGGCTGACCTCGTCTTGAGGCAGGTCCTCTCCAGGGAAGGGCTGCATAAGCTCTCACCCATGTGGAGGGCCCGTTCAAGGTCTTCCATATCTCCAGGCCTGGCGCCGCATGCCTGGAGACACAGGACGGGGTACCCATCCAGAATGCCTGGAACATTCAGCACCTCCGGAAGTTCTACCCCTGAAGAAACGCCCAGCGCCTGTGAAGAAGGCCCGGCGCGTGTGAAGAAAGGCCCAGCGCCTGCGAAGAAGGCCCAGCGCCTGTGAAGAAGGCCTAGTGCCTGTGAAGATCGCCGCCTGTGACACTCTCACGTAATAACGAGTGGGGCTGTACATGCCCTGGAGTCTCAAGAGTGCCGCCCTTGGGCCTCGGGGACTCCCTCCCACGTCTTAGTGGCAGCACTTAGCTCCGCGCTGGTGAGAAGACGTCGAGGACTAGACTAGGTGCCAGACGTGGCTTTTTATTTGCTTTCTGGTGTCTCTTACTGGTCTCGCCCTTTCGCCTTCTGCCTTCATTTCTTTGGTCGACCTGTACTCTCTCTCGTGTTCCTCGCGAGGGGGCTGAACAGGTACCTTCGGAGCTTCCTTCTTCTGTTTTTTGCGAGGTACCCTCGTTCGAGCCCACAAGCTGGCGCTCCTCTCTATCTCTCTCTCAATCCCTGCCCCTCGGGTACCGCGATACGAAGCGTTGGGTCAAGGCCAGCGGCGCCCACGACCAAGCCTCGGGAGAACGATAAACCTCTTGATGAATTTTTTGCAGTTCCTAAGCGCCTATCAGGTCAAGGAAGCCTCGAAAGGCACCGGGAAGCAAGCAAGCGCCTCGTGAGGAGGAGGCTACTCCGAACAAGTCAAGCCATGTTATCCCTATGCAAAATGATGAAGTTGCAACACAGCACAGGTGCAACAAACATAGCATAGTGATTGAGATCATAGTTCGATACACGCCCCTCTGGGGCCCATTCTGGTTTCTTTTTTATGCAGGAAGGAAAGGAAGAACAAAATAAAAGCGGTGTCTGCCCCTATAGCGGTTCACGGGGGTAGGCTCCCGGCGCCGTCCTAAGCTCAGCCGGACCTCTCCTCGCGCTTCACGGAGGTGCGGCAACGAGACGACCCACTGCCGCACTCAAAGCGGGTGCGGCGGCTGGTCGTAACTGCCGCTACTGGGGTTGTCGCTGCAGGAAGAGCCGTTGTAGCTGGACGAGACATGGTCGGCCCCAAGGGAGGGTTCTCCCTCGTCCTCATCACGACCATCGCCAAGGCCGAGCACCTCCTCGCCGTCGTTGACCTCGGGGCAGCACCCGGCGCGGCGACCATCTTCCCCAAACACCCTCACATAGAGGGTCGCGTCACCATCATACTTGAAGTGGAGGGTGCACCGCCTGCCCAGGCCGCGCGCACGGGCAAACGTCTGCCAGCTGCGGGCAAGGGCTATGTTGCCCGTGATGGAGACCTCGACCGCGACCCAGGAAGCCCTGCTGCAGCAGTCGTCCGCCTGCAGCCAGAGCCCGCCTGGACCAGAGGCTGGCAGCTCGTCGGCGAAGAAACGTGGGAGCTGAAGCCAGTTGCCGGCCGGGTTGTCCGACCAGATGACGAACTCTGGCAGCACCTCCGCCGAGTGGAAGCGCGGCCAGGGAGGCCGCGCGACCATGGCACGTCTCCCTTCATCGACAGGACCTCCGTGACCGGAGCGGCCCCTGCCACGCGAAGCGGCACCGCCATGGCTGCGCGGGGCTGCGGCGGGGGTCGTGGAGTGCTTGCGGGGACGGCCGCGTCCATGCTTGGGCGCCGCAGAGTCGGGCCCCTCGCGAGGGGCCTTACCTTTCTCCGTGACAGAAAACCTCTTCGACGGCACCATTGGTGTTGCAACTGGTGATGGAGCAAAGAGCAAGAAGCATGCGGAATGGGAAGAGATGGGCAATGGGGGCTCCGCCCCCTCCCATTTATGGCCAAGGGGAGGCCAACCGCCGGCCTCCACGATCGAAGTTTATAATGATGGTTTTCCTTACATGCAGCAGGGACTTGTCAAGTCGGGCAGTTGCCGATGCAGCATGGGGAAGCAGAGACGCCCATGTCCAATCAACTGCCACGCGTCGATCAAGGCCGCAGGCTATTGGGGCCCGTGGTGCTCCGCACTTGCCCCTTCGACTTCGCCTCGAAGCCAAGCCCGAGCGCACCTTGGGACCCGAGGGCTACTGTCGGCGTCCTGGGAACGGGGGTCCCCAGACTTTCCTGCCTGCGGCCCATGGCGTGGCTCTGCGAGTAGGCCTGTATGGCCCATCTTCACCAGCAAGGACTCAAGACCCTCGCGAGGGGCCAATCCTCGCGAGGGTGACGACACAAGACCTCCTCAGGAGCGGTCTCACCAGGCTAGCTCGCGAGGGGTGGGGAGATCAAGGCCAGGCAAACCTCGCGATGTTCTAGTGACGTGAGCCATGACGACCAAGGCCAGGCGGGCGCTAGCGTGCACAATGTCATCGTTTCCTCTTTGGTGCTAGGGAATCAGGCGCAGGCGTGGAGTACCAAGGTGTCAAGCAAAGGTTTCCATATCAGTGCAACAAGACCAAGACCAGAAGGATGGCAAGACGGAGGTCACTGTGGAGCCCAGGACGGCGTCACCACCAGAGCCTTTTGCATGCGAATACTGCTTTTGTCAGGATAGGTTGTACTAGTTGTCCCCTTTCAAATTGGCCGTTGCTGGCTCCCTTCTTGCTCAATATTTGGGGAGAGGACCAGTGCCTCTATAAATAGGACTAGCCACTACTGTAGCTAGGGATGGATCAATTGGTCGGACCAAGAGAGGCGAGGACAACCACAAGTTCGCCAAGCACAAGAACACCTCTCCTCAGGAGGCTGTTCTTCTCCTTGTACTATTCATCCATAGCCCAAGAGGCAATCCACCACACCACACTGGAGTAGGGTATTACACCACAACAGTGGCCCGAACCAGTATAAATCTTGTATCCTTTGTGTTGTGAGTTCGTCGAGTTAGCCCGTAAGGCCTTAGTAAAGCCTGGATGTGGATTGGTAGGGGGAGATCTTTGCGCGCACCCCAGTGTTCGAACCTTGAGGGTTTTTCCGAAACCCGTGATCCAACAACTTGCCGGTAACGAGATTGAACTAGGTATTGAGATACCGACAATGAAATCTCGGGCAAGTAACATACCGATGACAAAGGGAACCACGTATGTTGTTATGCGGTTTGACCGATAAAGATCTTCGTAGAATATGTAGGAGCCAATATGAGCATCCAGGTTCCTATGTTTGTTATTGACCGAAGACGTGTCTCGGTCATGTCTACATAGCTCTCGAACCTGTAGGGTCTGCACGCTTAACGTTCGGTGACGATCGGTAATATGAGTTTATGTGTTTTGATGTACCGAAGGTAGTTCGGAGTCCCGGATATGATCACGAACATGACGAGGAGTCTCAAAATGGTCAAGACATAAATATTGATATATTGGAAGCCTATATTTGGACATCAGAATAATTCCAGGTGAAATCGGGATTTTACCGAAGTGCCGGGGGGGTTACCGGAACCCCCCGGGTGCTAATGGGCCTTGATGGGCCCTAGTGGAGAGAGAGGGGGGCTGGCCAGGGCAGGCCGCGCGCCCCCTCCCCTTGAGTTCGAATAGGACAAAGAAGGGGGCGGTGCCCCCCTTGCCTTTCCCCTCTCCCACTCCTTCCTTCCCCCTCCTAGTGGAACTAGGAAAGGGGAGTCCTACTCCCACTAGGAGGAGGACTCGTCCTCTTGGCGCACCCTCCTAGGGTCGGCCGGCCTCCCCCTTTCTCCTTTATATACGGGGGCAGGGGGCACCCCATAGACACACGAGTTGATCATTGATCTTCTAGCCGTGTGTGGTGCCCCCTCCACCATAATCTACCTCGGTCATGTCGTAGTGGTGCTTAGGCGAAGCCCTGCATCAGTAGCTTCATCTACACCGTCACCACGCCGTTGTGCTGACGAAACTCTCCCTCGAAGCTCTACTGGATCGTGAATTTGTGGGACGTCACCGAGTTGAACGTGTGCAGATCGCGGAGATGCCGTACGTTCGGTACTAGGATCGGTCGATCGTGAAGATGTACGAGTACATCAACCGCATTGTCATAACGCTTCCGCTTATGGTCTACGAGGGTACGTGGACGACACTCTCCTCTCGTTGCTATGCATCACCATGATCTTGCGTGTGCGTAGGAATTTTTTCGAAATTACTATGTTCCCCTACAGTTTTGAAGGTAAACATGAATGATCACACAATCTTCTTCTTCAAGACATGCTTGCAATAAGCCCAACACTCACATGACCAATCTTTGGATAATTCCTTACTAGCACCTTGGTCAACTCATAAACTCCTTGAAACCAACACATGGACTTCAAGCAATGCCTATGGACAAATCCTTCCAATATAACTCAAAGCAACCATTAGTCCATAGAGAATGTTATCAATTACAAAAACCACACATGGGGGCACCGCATGTCCTTTCAATCTCCCCCATTTTGGTAATTGATGACAATCATTTTCAAGAGAGTTTATATAAGGAATTATGCATCACCATGCAATGCAACAATCAATAATGCATGCGTATGATATGCAAATGCTTAGGACCAAAACCAAAGCAAGAAGAAATAACTCTCTAAACTTATCCACAAAACTCTGTGAAACTTCTCCCCCATTGGCATCGATTGCCAAAATGGGCGAAAAGCTTAGAAGGCCAATATAAAAAGTGTTCCTCCATAAATTGTGTATTTCTCAACAAGAGAGTGAAATGCAAAACACATATCCAACGGTAAATACTTGGAGGAAGACAGACTATATTGAGGCCCAAAGATTGCAAAAGAATGATATGCCACAAAGACATAGCAAAGAGAGAAACAAGCAATCATGCAATCAAAAGATACCAATTGAAGCAAGCAATCAAAGGATATCAATTGAACCAAGTAGACCAAAGATCCTATGAGCCACAAGAATAAAGGATATTATGTTAAGAGCAAAGGAGTGTTCTAAAGAAACTAGAGAATTAGATTCCCATGATTTGTGCACACATAAGAATTTTGGTATTTAGATACACAATACACAAAATAGGATCCCCCAAAATCAATAGAAACTCACAACAAGTGCAAGTGAGCATATATGAAACAAATCCTAGCACTTGCAACAAACAAATGGTTGAGCAACATGTAAAAGAGGCAACTTAAGAATAGGCTCAACCAAAATGATGTGTGTGAGTCATGACAAAGCACTTGAGAAGACTAATATAAGGATGAGCATAAAGCATCAATATAGTCTTGGATAAATGAGATACACGGTGCATGACATGTCCTCCCCACACACACCCAACAAGCAAATGGGTTCACAAGCTCACTAAAATGTGAATTAACAACAAGGCTTGCGACAACCCATGGTGAAGATAGAAAATGAAAGCCTCATCAAGACGAGGGATACCAATTAAGATGGCGAAAACCTCGTAAAGACAAGCATGAGGAAAATAATCTTCACCACACAAGAGTGCAATAAGATGCAAAGATATAAGATCTGCACTCAAGAAAAATCCTTTCACGGAGCCACCTAGGAAATACAAAGGAAAGAAAGGTGGACATGAAAGAATAAGGAAACCCATTAAAGATGTAACTTCTCTCAAGTGTATAAGATTATAGGTAGATGAAATGATGTCAATCCACAAAGAAGGATGCACACAAGAAATGGTTACTCAAGGAAGAATAGGATACCCAAACAGAAGTCATAAAAGACATTGATAAGATCTTTGCTTGAAAAAGCATAGCACAAGGCTAAATATTTTCTTATTTTATATGAAATAAATCCACACACGAACATCAAAGACATCACAACTAGCAACAAGAGATCATTGTTGGGATGCTTTGAGAAAGGAAACATGTATCACAAGAAAGAAATAATTACATGCCATGACGCAACCTACACAAGGTTGATCCAAGAAATGTGTGCATGAAGAAGATGATGATACTTGTTACCGAGATATCAATGGAAGGATGTAGTAGATACCAATCAAAGGTAGTTAGTAGTTCATTGATCATTCTAGCTTGACTCCAATAAGCACATGGTGACACCACTTTCCTTGTGAGTGAGCCAAGCATCCAATGCATCTCCAATTGTTCCTAGAACAACAACACAAACAAAATGGTACCAAAACTCATTGGGACCAAAGAGTTAGAAACATCAATACATAGGACAAATTCCACATAAATATGTGCACATAGATATGAAATAGAATTTCATGCACATCTCATCCAATTTGAGGCTTGGTGGAGTTTCCCCTATATAATGGATCAAAGAAATAAAGCATGCCAAAGAAAATATATGAAGTAAATATGCATGCTCAAGACTTTCAAGGACCGAAACCAAATGAAAAAGAAATACCAAGTGAAAAAAGAATACCAAATGGAGAAATCATCAGTTGGAAGATATCATTAAAAGATACATCAAGGAATGAGATATCCATTAAACACGAAAAAAAAGATGTCAAACCCCAAAAAGAGAGGTTGGTTCCAAACAAACCAAGCTCTCTACAAATTTTCATGATGGCACAAAGTACCAAAAAGAAACGGCTTGCCTTCCACCAACACGCTTGATAAGGATCACAAGATGAGTGTTCTATAGAAAATACGATAGCTCCCCCAAGAGTAGTGCATTATAGAGAATTTGCATTTGAATACAAAATGCACAAGGTGGGATCACCACTTTCACTATATCTTGAAAACACTAGACAAGATCAAGAAATTAACAAGATCCACAAGTGATATGGAAGACAACGGGAGTTGACACAATTCTTGGCAAGAGATAAGTCAAATAAAAGAAAAAGCCAATGTAAAGATGATCAAAATATTCTACCACACATAAGTGAGTACCAATTGTCAAAAGATAAGAAGTATTTGGAAATAGTTCCCGGTGGTAGATAACAAGGATATCCAACATCATCTTCACAACAAACACAAGCAAATTGCAACTTGTAGAGCTAAAATGTCACCTAGGAACAAGATAATTAATAATATCAACTCTAAGTGACAATATCTCAAATGTACACATTTTCTAGGCTTGTAATATGCACATAGCATATTACTCCCCCATAATGTGATACCAATGAAAACTTAACAAGAGGCGATAAGAGGATCCAACAAGATATAATCGGTGGACTTTTTAGAATTTGAATTTCTCATGAGAGATATACCACCTAGCGACTAGATAATCTTGTAATATCAATACTAGATGGTATTCCTCATGTACACACATTTATAGAATTGTGAGGTGTACAAATCACATCACTCCCTCAAAATGGGATGCTCCATTAATCTCTCAACGAGCCAACTAGGATACAAACAAGGAGCATAAAGGCTCAACACACGACTGACATGTACATGATGTGCAAACCAACACACACATACTTGATTGCTTAAGATAATCAAGTTGGAAGCACAACATATACAAACACATGCAAGGAACAAAACCAAACATGCAAAGGGGCAAGTAACTTTCAATGTAAACAATTTAAGCACGAGTTACCGCAAGGAGGAATATTGGATATAAGATAGAAACTTGATAATCCGAATGACTTGGCTTGAGACAATATGAATAATGAAAATCCCCTTCACTCTTCATAATGTAGCCAAGTCTCCAATACCCTCCGTAGACACCTATTGATCAAGTTTGAGCTAGTTGGTCCCCAACCAAGTTGGGTCCTAAGAGGTTAGTCACAATAGGCTTGGCTACCCAAATAGTTCTTTGCTTAACACCACTTTGAGTACCAACAAACTTGGCAAACACATTGCCAACCTTATCCTTCCCAAGAGAATAGATATCATCAATAATAATTGGGTTGGATGAGTGACCACTAGTGCATTAAGAAGCGAGGTGACCTTTCTCACGACATAAGTAGCAATGTCTACTCTTCACTTTATTCTCACTTGATTTCTCAACTTGAGAAGCATTAGCTTGAGTATTCTTGGGAAGAGGCCTTTCTTAAACTTGTGGTTAAGCATGAGATTTAACTTGTGGCCGCTTCCCTTGTTGCTTGTCACTAATGGCCTTCTTCTTCAATGGGCAAGATCTAACATGATTCTCTTCAATTTTGCACTTGAGGCAAACAATCTTGGCTGAATTCTTGACTTGTTCTTGGCCCTTCTTCTTGTTCATCTTGGACTTCTTCTTCTTATTGGAGTTGAATCCAAGTCCACCTTTGTCATTGGGGGATTTTTGCACACTCAAGATATTGTTGAGTGTGGATTTCCCTTCATGACACTTTTCCTAGTCTTTATTCAAAGAAGTGACATGGGCCTTGAGCTCTTTGATTTCCTCTACATGGTTAGTCTCAACACAAGCACTAGAGGAAGTGTAAGCTTCATCGTTAGAGCAACAAGGCAAGGAAAGCAATTCCTCACAAGATGTACCAATATTGTGAGTAGATGAATTACAACGACTAGCACATGGCAATATAGCATTTTGACTTGAAGTAGTGCTAGTATCCACATGAGGCTCACTAGATGTTACCTTAGCAATCATGCCCTCATGAGATATCTTTAGCACATTATGGGATACTAGAAGATCATCATGAGAGCTTGAGAGTTTTTCATGGATTTCTTCCAATTTCCCATAATTGCTAGATAGCAACACAAGTTGAGCCCGAAGCTCAACATTCTCCTTCGAAATGGATGCTTCAGAAGTAATAGAGTTAGTAGCACAAGCATCATCAATAATAGCAAGAGGAGAAGGCAACTTGGCAAGCTCTTTTGAATATGAAGCTTTAAGTTGTGCATGAGACTCGGTGAGTTTGATGAGCTCACTCTTAATGACCCTTGAGCCATTTTCGAGGTGCCCAAAGTCCTCAAGAAGTTTAGCATGTGCAACTTCAAGCTTCTCATTTTTAGTTTCAAAATCATTGGCCACCTCAAGAGCTCTATCACAAGATTCCTTCACTCTAGATAATTCTAGAGCAAAGGTCTCCTCAAGAGATTCCTTGGTGGTTTGTTCAAGTTCAAGAGCTTGAGAGAGGTCCGCAATCTCATTAGCATAATCACGCTAATGACCTTCCATTTTTTGAATGGTGACCTCATGCTCCTCGAGATGAGATTCCAACTCCTCAATATATTTCTTGCCCTCAATGGCAATGGACATGATTTCCATGTAGTTGGAACGAGCAATTTTATTTTTATGAAGAGCTTTAAAAATCATTTCCCCCTTAATTTTGAAGGAGGCAACCTTATCATTCTCTTCATCATTATCCTCATCATCATTGGCATTAACATCATCATCAAGAGACATATTGGGGTTCAAAGTAGGAGATGAAGGAAATATGCCCTAGAGGCAATAATAAAGTTGTTATTTATATTTCCTTATATCATGATAGATGCTTATTATTCATGCTAGAATTGTATTAACCGGAAACTTAGTACATGTGTGAATACATAGACAAACAGAATGTCACTAGTATGCCTCTACTTGACTAGCTCGTTGAATCAATGATGGTTATGTTTCCTAACCATAGACATGAGTTGTCATTTGATTAACGGGATCACATCATTAGAGAATGATGTGATTGACTTGACCCATCCGTTAGCTTAGCACGATGATCGTTTAGTTTGTTGTTATTGCTTTCTCCATAACTTATACATGTTCCTATGACTATGAGATCATGCAAATCCCAAATACTAGAGGAACACTTTGTGTGCTACCAAACGTCACAACGTAACTGGGTGATTATAAAGGTGCTCTATGATAACCCACAAGTATAGGGGATTGCAACAGTTTTCGAGGGTAGAGTATTCAACCCAAATTTATTGATTTGACACAAGGGGAGCCAAAGAATATTCTCAAGTATTAGCAGCTGAGTTGTCAATTCAACCACACCTGGATAAATTAATATCTGCAGCAAAGTGTTTAGTAGCAAAGTAATATGATAGTAGTGGTAACGGTAGCAAAAGTAATATTTTGGGGTTTTATAGTGATTGTAACAGTAGCAACGGAAAAGTAAATAAGCGAAGAACAATATATGAAAAGCTCGTAGGCAATGGATTGGTGATGGAGAATTATGTCGGATGCGATCGATCATGCAACAGTTATAACATAGGGTGACACAGAACTAGCTCCATTCATCAATGTAATGTAGGCATGTATTCTGAATATAGTCATATGTGCTTATGGAAAAGAACTTGCATGACATCTTTTGTCCTACCCTCCCGTGGCAGCGGGGTCCTATTGGAAACTAAGGGATATTAAGGCCTCCTTTTAATAGAGTACCGGACCAAAGCATTAACACATAGTGAATACATGAACTCCTCAAACTACGGTCATCACCGGGAGTGGTCCCGATTATTGTCACTTCGGGGTTGCCAGATCATAACACATAGTAGGTGACTATAGACTTGCAAGATAGGATCAAGAACTCACATATATTCATGAAAACATAATAGGTTCAGATCTGAAATCCTGGCACTCGGGCCCTAGTGACAAGCATTAAGCATAGCAAAGTCATAGCAACATCAATCTCAGAACATAATGGATACTGATACGTCCATTTTGCATCATGCTTTTATATCAATATTTATTGCATTATGGGCTGTTATTACACATTATGTCACAATACTTATGCCTATTCTCTCTTATTTTACAAGGTTTGCATAAAGAGGGAGAATGCCGGCAGCTGGGATTCTGGCTGGAAAAGGAGCAAATATTAGAGACCTATTCTGCACAGCTCCAAAAGTCCTAAAACTTCACGGATGATGTTTTCCAAATATATAAAAAAAACTTTGAGCGCAAGAACTTCACCGGGGGGCCACACCCCTGCCCACGAGGGTGGGGGCGCGCCCTACCCCCTGGGCGCGCCCCCCTACCTCGTGGGCCCCCTGGTGGCCCTCCGGTGATCATCTTCTGCTATATGGACTCTTTCGATGGGAAAAAAATCATAAGCCATCTTCTCAGAAGAAACTCCGCCGCCACAAGGCGGAACCTTGGCGGAACCAATCTAGGGTTCTGGCGGGGCTGTTCTGCCGGGGAAACTTCCCTCCCGGAGGGGGAAATCATCGCCATCGTCATCACCAACACTCCTCTCATCGAGAGAGGGCAATCTCCATCAACATCTTCATCAGCACCATCTCATCTCAAAACCCTAGTTCATCTCTTGTATCCAATTCTTGTCTCCAAGTCTGGGATTGGTGCTAGTAGGTTGCTACTAGTGTTAATTACTCCTTGTAGTTGATGCTAGTTGGTTTAATTGGTGGAAGATCATATGTTCAGATCCTATATGCACATTAATACCCCTCTGATTATGAACATGTTTATGCTTTGTGAGTAGTTACTTTTGTTCCTGAGGACATGGGAGGAGTCTTGCTATTAGTAGTCATGTGAATTTGGTATTCGTTCGATATTTTGATGAGATGTATGTTGTCTCTCCTCTAGTGGTGTTATGTGAACGTCGACTACATGACACTTCACCATTGTTTGGGCCTAGAGGAAGGCATTGGGAAGTAATAAGTAGATGATGGATTGCTAGAGTGGCAGAAGCTTAAACCCTAGTTTATGTGTTGCTTTGTAAGGGGCTGATTTGGATCCATATGTTTCATGCTATGGTTAGGTTTACCTTAATACTTTTGTTGTATTTGCGGATGCTTGCAATAGAGCTTAATCATAAGTGGGATGTTTGTCCAAGTAAGGGCAGCACCCAAGCACCGGTCCACCCACATACCAAATTATCAAAGTACCGAACGTGAATCATATGAGCGTGATGAAAACTAGCTTGACGATATTCCCATGTGTCCTTGGGAGCGCTTTACTTCAAATAAGAGTTTGTCCAAGCTTGTCCTTTGCTACAAAAAGGATTGTGCCACCTTGCTGCACCTTATTTACTTTTGTTACTTGTTGCTCGTTACAATTATCTTATCACAAAACTATCTGTTACCACTTATTTCAGTACTTGCAGAGAATACCTTGCTGGAAATCGCTTATCATTTCCTTCTGCTCCTTGTTGGGGTCGACACTCTTACTTATCGAAACAACTATGATAGATCCCCTATACTTGTGGGTCATCAAGACTCTTTTCTGGCGCCGTTGCCGGAGAGTGAAGCGCCTTTGGTAGGTGGAATTTGGTAAGGAAAAATTTATATAGTGTGCTGAAATTTACTGTCACTAGTTACTATGGAAAGTAATCCTCTAAGGGGCTTGTTCGGGGTATCTTCACCCCGACCAGTAGAGCAAAGAGTTGCTCCTCAATCTATTGAACCTACTGAAAATGAAAATTCTTACTTTGAAATTCCTTTGGGTATGGTAGAAAAACTGCTAGCTAATCCTTTTTTAGGAGATGGAAAAAACATCCTGATGAACATCTAATATATGTGGATGAAGTTTGTGGATTATTTAAGCTTGCAGGTGTACCCGGAGATGTTGTTAAGAAGAAGGTCTTCCCTTTATCTTTGAGGGGAGATGCATCGACATGGTATAGGCTATGTGATGATATGGAGTCTTGGAACTACAAACGATTGATACTGGAATTTCATCAAAAGTTTTATCCTATGCATCTTGTTCATCGTGATTGCAATTATATATATAATTTCGGGCCTCGCGAAGGAGAAAGCATCGCTCAAGCTTGGGGGAGGCTTAAATCAATGTTATATTCATGCCCAATCATGAGCTCTCAAGAGAAATGATTATTCAAAATCTTTATGCTCGGCTTTCTGATAACAATCGCACCATGCTTGATACTTCTTGTGCTGGCTCTTTTATGATGAAGACTATTGAATTCAAATGGGATTTATTGGAAAGAATTAAACGCAACTCCGAAGATTGGGACCTCGACAATGGTAAGGAGTCAGGTATGACACCTAGTTTTTGTTGTGTTAAATCTTTTATGGATACCGATATTTTTCGTAAATTTAGCACTAAATATGGACTTGACTCTGAGATAGTAGCTTCTTTCTGTGAATCTTTTGCTGCTTATGTTGATCTCCCCAAGGAGAAGTGGTTTAAATATCATCCTCCCATAGAAGTAAAAGTAGCTGCACCTATTAAAGTTGAAGAAAAGACTATCACTTATAATGATCCTATTGTTCCTACTTCTTATGTTGAGAAACCACATTTCCCTGTTAGGATAAAAGATCATGCTAAAGCTTCAACTGTGGTTCATAAAAGCAATATTGAAACATATACACCTCCTGAGTAAGTTAAAGTTGAACCTAATATTGCTATTGTTAAAGATCTCTTGTCTAATAATATAGATGGGCATGTTATTTATTTCTGTGATGAAACTGCTAGAATTGCTAAACCCCGTGATACAGATAAACCTAGACCTGTGGTAGGTATGCCTGTTATTTCTGTTAAAATAGGAGATCATTGTTATCATGGATTATGTGATATGGGTGCTAGTGCTAGTGCAATACCTATTGACTTATACAACGAAATTATGCATGATATTGCACTTATTGAGTTAGAAAATATTGATGTCACAATTAAACTTGCTAATAGAGATATCATTTCACCAATGGGAATTGTTAGAGATGTTGAAGTCTTGTCTGGGAAAACTAAATATCCTACTGATTTTCTTGTTCTTGGTTCCCCGCAAGATAGCTTCTGTCCCATTATATTTGGTAGACCCTTCTTAAATATTGTTAATGCTACCATGGATTGCAAGAGAGATGTTGTTACTGTCGGTTTAGATGATAACTCATGAATTTAATTTTTCTAAATTTAGTAGACAACATCGTGAAGAAGAATTACCTAGTAAAGATGAAATTATTGGTCTTGCCTCCATTGTCGTACCTCCTAGTGATCCTTTAGAACAGTATTTGCTAGACCATGAAAATGATATGTTTATGAATGAAAGAAGGGAATTAGATAAAGTATTCTTTAAACAGGAACCTATTCTGAAACATAATTTACCTGTTGAAATCCTAGGAGATCCTCCTCCACCCAAGGGTGATCCCGTGTTTGAGCTTAAACCTTTACCGGATACTCTTAAATATGCTTATCTTGATGAGAAAAAGATATATCCTATTATTATTAGTGCTAACCTTTCAGAACATGAAGAAGAGAGATTATTGAAAATTCTAAAGAAGCACCGTGCTGCTATTAGGTATACTCTTGATGATCTTAAGGGCATTAGTCCCACTCTATGTCAACATAAAATTAATTTGGAAGAAGATGCTAAACCAGTTCGTGATCATCAACGCCGGCTGAATCCTAAAATGAAAGAAGTGGTAAGAAAGGAGATACTAAAGCTCCTTGAGGCAGGTATAATTTACCCCGTTGCTGATAGTAAGTGGGTAAGTCATCTCCATTGTGTCCCTAAAAGGGGATGTATTACTGTTGTTCCTAATGATAAAGATGAATTGATTCCTCAAAGAATTATTACTTGTTATAGGATGGTAATTGATTTCCGCAAATTAAATAAGGCTACTAAAAAGATCATTACCCTTTACCTTTTATCGATCAAATGATAGAAAGATTATCCAAACACACACATTTTTGCTTTCTATATGGTTATTCTGGTTTCTCTCAAATACCTGTGTCAGCCAACGATCAATCAAAGACTACTTTTACATGCCCTTTTGGTACTTTTGCTTATAGACGTATGCCTTTTGGTTTATGTAATGCACCTGCTACCTTTCAAAGATGCATGATGGCTATATTCTCTGACTTTTGTGAAAAGATTTGTGAGGTTTTCATGGATGACTTTTCCGTCTATGGATCTTCTTTCGATGATTGTTTGAGCAACCTTGATCGAGTTTTGCAGAGATGTGAAGAAACTAATCTTGCCTTGAATTGGGAAAAGTGCCACTTTATGGTTAATGAAGGTATTGTCTTGGGGCATAAAGTTTCTGAAAGAGGTATTGAAGTTGATAAAGCCAAGGTTGATGCTATTGAAAAGATGTCATGTCCCAAGGGCATCAAAGGTATAAGAAGTTTCCTTGGTCATGCTGGTTTTTATAGGAGGTTCATTAAGGACTTCTCAAAAATCTCTTGGCCTCTGACTAATTTATTACAAAAATATATACCATTTGTCTTTGATGATGATTGTGTAGAAGCATTTGAAATACTTCAGAAAGCATTGATCTCTGCACCTATTGTTCAGCCACCTGATTGGAATTTACCCTTTGAAATTATGTGTGATGCTAGTGATTATGCTATAGGTGTTGTTCTAGGACAAAGAGTTGATAAGAAACTAAATTTTATTCAATATGCTAGTAAAACTCTAGACAATGCTCAAAGAAATTATGCTACTACTGAAAAAGAGTTCTTAGCAGTTGTATTTGCCTGTGATAAGTTTAGACCTTATATTGTTGATTCTAAAGTAACTATTCACACTGATCATGCTGCTATTAAATATCTTATGGAAAAGAAAGATGCTAAACCTAGACTTATTAGATGGGTTCTCTTGCTTCAAGAATTTGATTTACACATTGTTGATAGAAAAGGAGCTGAGAACCCCGTTGCAGACAACTTGTCTAGGTTAGAAAATGTGCTTGATGACCCACTACCTATTGATGATAGCTTTCCTGATGAGCAATTAAATGTCATAAATACTTCTCATACTCCTCCATGGTATTCTGATTATGCTAATTACATTGTTGCTAAGTTTATACCACCTAGTTTCACATACCAGCAAAAGAAAAAGGTCTTCTATGATTTGAGGCATTACTTTTGGGATGACCCACATCTTTATAAAGGAGTAGATGGTGTTATTAGACATTGTGTACCTGAGCATGAACAGGAACAGATCCTATGCAAGTGTCACTCCGAAGCTTATGGAGGACACCATGCTGGAGATAGAACTACACATAAGGTACTACAATCTGGTTTTTATTGGCCTACTCTCTTCAAGGATGCCCGTAAGTTTGTCTTATCTTGTGATGAATGTCAAAGAATTGGTAATATTAGTAGACGTCAAGAAATGCCTATGAATTATTCACTTGTTATTGAACCATTTGATGTTTGGGGCTTTGACTATATGGGACCTTTTCCTTCCTCTAATGGGTATACACATATTTTAGTTGATGTTTATTACGTTACTAAGTGGGTAGAAGCTATTCCAACTAGTAGTGCTGATCATAACACTTCTATTAAAATACTTAAAGAAGTTATCTTTCTAAGGTTTGGAGTCCCTAGATATTTAATGACTGATGGTGGTTCACATTTTATTCATGGTGCTTTCCATAAAATGCTTGCTAAATATGATGTTAATCATAGAATTGCATCCCCTTATCACCCTCGGTCTAGTGGTCAAGTAGAATTGAGTAATAGAGAACTCAAATTAATTTTGCAACAGACTGTTAATAGGTCCAGAAAGAATTGGTCCAAGAAACTTGATGATGCATTATGGGCCTATAGAACTGCATATAAAAATCCTATGGGTATATCTCCGTATAAAATGGTCTATGGAAAAGCATGTCACTTACCTCTCGAACTAGAACACAAGGATTATTGGGCTATTAAAGAACTTAATTATGATTTTAAACTTGCCGGTGAAAAGAGGTTATTTGATATTAGCTCACTTGATGAATGGAGAACCCAAGCTTACGAAAATGCCAAGTTGTTTAAAGAAAAAGTTAAAAGATGGCATGAAAAAAGGACACAAAAGCGTGAGTTTGACGTAGGTGATTATGTATTGCTATACAACTCTCGTTTAAGATTTTTTGCAGGAAAACTTCTCTCTAAATGGGAAGGCCCCTACGTTATCGAGGAGGTCTACCGTTCCGGTGCCATAAAAATCAACAACTTCGAAGGCACAAATCCGAAGGTGGTAAATACAAAGAATCAAACATTATATCTCAGCTAATCCCATAAATGTTGAAACCAATGTTATTGAAACCATAACCCCAGAGGAATGCATAAGGGACACTTTCTGGAACGTTTCAAACTCCGAAAAGGAATAGGTATGTGGTACGGTAAATAAACCGACTCCAAAACAGTTTTTAAGGCAATATTTCTCCGTTTTGGAATACTTAGAAAAATAGAAAAATAAGCAACAGTCCGGAAAGGACACGAGGGCTCCACGAGGGTGGAGGGCGCGCCCTACCCCCCTGGCGCGTCCCCCTACCTCGTGGGCACCTCGTGTGCTCTCCGGACTCCATTTTCTTACAGGACACGTATTTTGGTCGGTAAAAATTCATTATATAACCACCCAGGGGAGTTGACTCCGGACTCCGTTTCGATCTGTTTTCTGTCAGGGTTGTCAAGGCCAGGCACTATGTCGTCTCCCTCCTCTTCCAACCATGAGGGCAATGATGCTTGGCTAATTAAGATAGAGATGAAGAGAGAAGAACCTATGGAGATCAACAAGGATGAAGGGATCAAGAAGGCCATGGAGGACCAAGTTCCAGCAACAGAAGACACCCTTCAACTGGATCACAATCTTCTTACCCCAATAGAAATCGAAGCCTTCAAGATGATTGAGTTGGCTCGTATACAAAATAAGTATCTCACACGTGAAAATATTTTGTTGAAGGAGCATATCATCGCACTCAAGGGCATTATCCGCAAGCTAGAAGACCTCCTACGCTCGATGTGCGATTATCCATCATCAACAACTCCACCTTCTCCTCCAACAAAGAAGAATTGAGTATCTGGTATGGGCACTCCACTTGGCAACTGCCAAGCTTGGGGAGTGCCCCGGTATCGTATCACCATCACTTTTATCTTTACCGTTTTTCTTAGTTCGATCCATTTGGTAATATTTTGATGTAGTAGAATAAAAGTTCTTAGTATGATCGAGTCATGAGTTTTGCTTTATTATCCTTCTTTGTAATCGAGTCCTTGAGCTATATAATAAAGATTAGTGTTGAGTCAAGGGCTTGCCTATTTTTGCCATGATCCCAAATAAAATAAAAGAAAAGAGAAAGAAACAAAAAGAAACAAAGAGATCATGTGAGTCTTATGGAGAGTAATGAGCTCACATAGAAAGAGTATGATGAATAAAAGTTATTCAGGGTTGACAAACATAGTTTTGGTCATCGTTGCAATTAATAGGAAGTAATAAAGAAATAGAGGTCTTCACATATAAATATACTATCTTGGACATCTTTTATGATTGTGAGCACTCATTAAAATATGACATGCTAAAGAGTTGACATTGGACAAGGAAGACAACATAATGGGTTACGTTTGAGATAAATTATATCGTCTTGGATCCTCCAACATGTTGAGCTTGTCTTTTTCCCTCGTGCTAGCCAGATTCATTGCACCAAGTAGAGATACTACTTGTGCTTCCAAATACCCTTAAACCATTTTTGCCATGAGAGTCCACCATACCTACCTATGGATTGAGTAAGACCCATCAAGTAAGTTCTCATCGGTGCAAGCAATAAAAATTGCTCTCTAAATATGTATGATTGATTGGTGTGGTAGAAATAAGCTTTATACAATCGTGTGATATGGAAGTAATAAAAGCGACATACTGCATAATAAAGGTCCATATCACAAGTGGCAATATAAAGTGATATTCTTTCACATTAGGATTTTGTGCATCCAACCATAAAAGCGCATGACAACCTCTGCTTCCCTCTGCGAAGGGCCTATCTTTTACTTTTATCTCCTACACTGCAAAAGAGTCATGGTGATCCTCACCTTCCTTTTTACATTTTATCCTTTGGCAAGCACAATATGTTGGAAAGATCCTGGTATATATGGCTAATTGGATGTGGGTTTTCATGGACTATTACTGTTGACATTACCCTTGAGGTAAAACGTTGGGAGGCAATACTATAAGCCCCTATCTTTCTCTGTGTCCGATTAAAACTCCATACCCATAAGTATTGCATGAGTGTCAGCAATTGTGAAAGACTATATGATAGTTGAGTATGTGGACTTGCTGAAAAGCTCTTATACATTGACTCTTTCCTATGTTATGATAAATTGCAATTGCCTCAATGACTGAGATTATAGTTTTTCAGTTTTCAATGAAGTTTACGATTCATACTTGATATTGTGATTGAATTATCACTCTAGCATAAGATATCATATGACAAGAATTATATAAGTTGCTGTTCCAAGAATGATCATGATGCCCTCATGTTCGTATTTTATTTTTATCGACACCTTCATCTCTAAACATGTGGACATATTTTTCGATTTCGGCTTTTCGCTTGAGGACAGGCGAGGTCTAAGCTTGGGGGAGTTGATACGTCCATTTTGCATCATGCTTTTATATCAATATTTATTGCATTATGGGCTGTTATTACACATTATGTCACAATACTTATGCCTATTCTCTCTTATTTTACAAGGTTAACAAAAAGAG
The DNA here is from genome assembly GCF_018294505.1 of Triticum aestivum. Taxonomy (NCBI): domain Eukaryota; kingdom Viridiplantae; phylum Streptophyta; class Magnoliopsida; order Poales; family Poaceae; genus Triticum; species Triticum aestivum. The sequence continues at coordinate 590,104,950 of NC_057797.1, forward strand.
GGAGAATGCCGGCAGCTGGGATTCTGGCTTGAAAAGGAGCAAATATTAGAGATCTATTCTGCACAGCTCCAAAAGTCCTGAAACTTCATGGATGATGTTTTCCAAATATATAAAAATCATTAAGCGCAAGAACTTCACCAGGGGGGCCACACCCTGCCCACGAGGGTGGGGGCGCGCCCTAACCCCCTAGGCGCGCCCCCTACCTCATGGCCCCCCTGGTGGCCCTCCGGTGACCATCTTCTGCTATATGGACTCTTTCGATGGGAAAAAATCATAAGCCATCTTCTCAGATGAAACTCCGCCGCCACGAGGCGGAACCAATCTAGGGGTTTGGCGGGGCTGTTCTGCCGGGGAAACTTCCCTCCCGGAGGGGGAAAAAATTTCCATCGTCATCACCAATGCTCCTCTCATCGGGAGAGGGCAATCTCCATCAACATCTTCATCAGCACCATCTCATCTCAAAACCCTAGTTCATCTCTTGTATCCAATTCTTGTCTCCAAGTCTGGGATTGGTGCTAGTAGGTTGCTAGTAGTGTTAGTTACTCCTTGTAGTTGATGCTAGTTGGTTTAATTGGTGTAAGATCATATGTTTATATCCTATATGCACATTAATACCCCTCTGATTATGAACATGTTTATGCTTTGTGAGTAGTTACTTTTGTTCCTGAGGACATGGGAGAAGTCTTGCTATTAGTAGTCATGTGAATTTGCTATTCGTTCGATATTTTGATGAGATGTATGTTGTCTCTCCTCTAGTGGTGTTATGTGAACGTCGACTACATGACACTTCACCATTGTTTGGGCCTAGAGGAAGGCATTGGGAAGTAATAGGGAGATGATGGATTGCTAGAGTGGCAGAAGCTTAAACCCTAGTTTATGCGTTGCTTCGTAAGGGGCTGATTTGGATCCATATGTTTCATGCTATGGTTAGGTTTACCTTAATACTTTTGTTGTATTTGCGGATGCTTGCAATAGGGCTTAATCATAAGTGGGATGTTTGTCCAAGTAAGGGTAGCACCTAAGCACCGGTCCACCCACATACCAAATTATCAAAGTACCGAAGGCGAATCATATGAGCGTGATGAAAACTAGCTTGATGATATTCACATGTGTCCTCGAGAGCGCTTTACTTCATATAAGAGTTTGTCCAGGCTTGTCCTTTGCTACAAAAAGGATTGGGCCACCTTGCTGCACCTTATTTACTTTTGTTACTTGTTGCTCGTTACAATTATCTTATCACAAAACTATCTGTTACAACTTATTTCAGTACTTGCAGAGAATACCTTGCTGGAAACCGCTTATCATTTCCTTCTGCTCCTCATTGGGTTCGGCACTCTTACTTATCGAAAGGACTACGATAGATCCCCTATACTTGTGGGTCATCAGATACTAGGGATCAAACCCTAACAAAACTAACTCAATTACATGATAAATCTCATCCAACCCATCCCCGTCCAGCAAGCCTACGATGGAATTACTCACGCACGGCGGTGGGCATCATGAAATTGGTGATGGAGGAAGGTTGATGATGACGATGGCGACGGATTCCCCTCTCCGGAGCCCTGAACGGACTCCAGATCAGCCCTCCCGAGAGAGTTTAGGGCTTGGAGGCGGCTCCGTATCGTAAAACGCGATGAATCCTTCTCTCTTATTTTTTTTCTCCCTGAACATGAATATATGAAGTTGGAGTTGAGGTCGGTGGAGCACCAGGGGGCCCACGAGACAGGGGGCGCGCCCCCCACCCTCATGGACATGGTGTGGGCCCCTGGCCTTGATTTTCAGGTCATTCCAAGAACTTTTATTTCTGCACAAAAATAACACCATGGCAATTCTGCTGAAAACATCATCAGTCCGGGTTAGTTCCATTCAAATCATGCAAGTTAGAGTCCAAAACAAGGGCAAAAGTTTTTGGAAAAGTAGATACGTTGGAGACGTATCAACTCCCCCAAGCTTAAACCTTTGCTTTTCCTCAAGCAATTCAGTTGACAAACTGAAAGTGACAAAGAAAAACTTTGACAAACTCTGTTTGCTCTTGTTGTTGTAAATATGTAAAGCCAGCATTCAAGTTTTCAGCAAAGATTATGAACTAACCATATTCACAATAACATTTAGGTCTCATGTTTACTCATATCAATGACATAATCAACTAGCGAGCAATAATAACAAATCTCGGATGATAACACTTTCTCAAAACAATCATACTATGATATAACAAGATGGTATCTCGCTAGCCCTTTCTGAGACCGCAAAACATAAATGCAGAGCACCTTTAAAGATCAAGGGCTGACTGGAAATTGTAAATCATGGTAAAAGAGATCCAGTCAAGTCATACTCAATGTGAACTAATAGTAATGGATGCAAATGACAGCGGTGCTCTCCAACTGGTGCTTTTTAATAAGAGGATGATGACTCAACATAAAAGTAAATAGATAGGCCCTTCGCAGAGAGAAGCAGGGATTTGTAGAGGTGCCAGAGCTCGATTTTGAAATAGATATGAATAATATTTTGAGCGGTATACTTTCATTGTCAACATAACAACCGAGAGATCTCGATATATTCCATGCTACACACACTATAGGCGGTTCCCAAGCATAATGGCTTGTCCGAAACAACGGGTGCCTCGTACTAACAACAATCCTGGGGGAGTTTTGTTTGCAATTATTTTGATTTGATTTGCTTAAAGCATGGGACTGGGCATCCCGGTGACCAGCCATTTTCTCGTGAGTGAGGAGCGGAGGCCACTCCTCTTGAGAATAACCCGCCTAGCATGGAGGATACAGACAACCCTAGTTGATACATGAGCTATTCGAGCATACAAAATAGAATGTTTATTTGAAGGTTTAGAGTTTGGCATATACAAATTTACTTGGAATGGCAGGTAGATACCGTATATAGGTAGGTATGGTGGACTCATATGGAACAACTTTGGGGTTTATGGAGTTGGATGCACAAGCAGTATTCTCGCTTAGTACAAGTGAAGGCTAGAAAAAGACTGGGAAGCGACCAGCTAGAGAGCGACACAGTCATGAACATGCATTAAAATTAATCAACACCGAATACAAGCATGAGTAGGATATAATGCACCATGAACATAAATATCATAAAGGCTATGTTGATTTTGTTTCAACTACATGCGTGAACATGTGCCAAGTCAAGCCACTCAAATCATTCAAAAGAGGATACCACCCTATCATACCACATCACAACCATTTTAATAGCATGTTGGCACGCAAGGTAAACCATTATAAGCTCCTAGCTAATTAAGCATGGCATAAGCAACTATAATCTCTAATTGTCATTGCAAATAGGTTTCTTTCATAATAGGCTGAATCAGGACCGATGGACTGATCATATTTACAAAAACAAGAGAGGCCGAGTTCATACCAGCTTTCCTCATCTCAATGAGTTCATCATATATCATCATTATTGCCTTTCACTTGCACGACCAAATAGTGTGGATAATAATAATAGTGCATGTGCATTGGACTAAGCTGGAATCTGCAAGCATTCAATTCAAGAGAGAAGACAAGGCAATATGGGCTCTTTGTTAGATCAACAATAATCCATATGAAAGCCAATCAACATTTTCATTATGGTTGCTACCTCTTGAGCACTGCGTTGGTTTTCCCTTGAAGAGGAAAGGGTGATGCAGCAAAGTAGCATAAGTATTTCCCTCAGTTTTTGAGAACCAAGGTATCAATCCAGTAGGAGGCTACACGCGAGTCCCTCGCACCTACACAAACAAATAAATCCTCGCAACCAACGCGATAAGGGGCTGTCAATCCCTACACAGTCACTTACGAGAGTGAGATCTGATAGATATGATAAGATAATATTTTTGGTATTTTTATGATAAAGACGCAAAGTAAAATAGAAAGCAATAAAAATAACTAAGTATTGGAAGATTGATATAATAGAGAATAGACCCCGGGGCCATAGATTTCACTAGTGGCTTCTCTTGAAAGCATAAGAATTCATGGTGAGTAAACAAATTACTGTTGAGCAATTGACAGAATTGAGCATAGTTATGAGAATATCTAGGTATGATCATGTATATAGGTATCACGTCCGAGACAAGTAGACCAACTCCTGCCTGCATCTACTACTATTACTCCACACATCAACTGCTATCCAGCATGCATCTAGAGTATTAAGTTCATAAGCAAAGAGTAATGCTTTAAGCAAGATGACATGATGTAGAGGGATAAACTCATGCAATATGATGAAAACCCCATCTTGTTATCCTCGATGGCAACAATACAATACGTGCCTTGCTGCCCCTACTGTCACTGGGAAAGGACACCACAAGATTGAACCCAAAGCTAAGCACTTCTCCCATTGCAAGAAAGATCAATCTAGTTGGCTAAACCAAAGTGATAATTCGAAGAGACTTGCAAAGATAACCAATCATACATAAAAGAATTCAGAGAAGATTCAAATATTGTTCATAGATAAACTTGATCATAAACCCACAATTCATCGGTCTCAACAAACACGCCGCAAAAGAAGATTACATCGAATAGATCTCCACAAGAGAGGGGGAGAACTTTGTATTGAGATCCAAAAAGAGAGAGAAAGCCATCTAGCTAATAACTATGGAACCGAAGGTCTGAGGTAAACTACTCACACTTCATCGGAGAGGCTATGGTGTTGGTGTAGAAGCCCTCCATGATCGATGCCCCCTCCGACGGAGCTCCGAAACAGGCCCCAAGATGGGATCTCGTGGATACAGAAGGTTGCGGCGGTGGAATTAGGTTTTTGGCTCCGTCTCTGGTAGTTTGGGGGTACGTAGGTATATATAGCAGGAAGGAGTACGTTAGTTGAGCAACAGGGGGCCCACGAGGGTGGAGGGCACGCCTGGGGGGTAGGCGCGCCCCCTACCTCGTGGCTTCCCTGTTGGTTGCTTGACGTAGGGTCCAAGTCCCCTAGATCATATTCGTTCCGAAAATCATGTTCCCGAAGGTTTCATTCCGTTTGGACTTCGTTTGATATTCTTTTCTTGCGAAACCCTAAAATAGGCAAAAAAAAGTAGCAATTCTGGGCTGGGCCTCCGGTTAATAGGTTAGTCCAAAAAATAATATAAAAGTGAATAATTAAGCCCAATATTGTCCAAAACAAAATATAATATAGCATGGAGCAATCAAAAATTATAGATACATTGGAGACGTATCAAGCATCCCCAAGCTTAACCTGCTCGTCCTCGAGTAGGTAAATGATAAAAACAGAATTTTTGATGTGGAATGCTACTTGGCATAATTTCAATGTAATTCTTCTTAATTGTGGTATGAATATTCAGATCCGAAAGATTCAAGATAAAAGTTCAATATTGACATAAAAATAATAATACTTCAAGCATACTAACTAAGCAATTATGTCCTCTCAAAATAACATGGCCAAAGAAAGTCTTTCCCTACATAATCATATAGTTTTGTCATGCTCCATTTTCGTCACACAATAATGCTCCCATCATGCACAACCCCGATGACAAGCCAAGCAATTGTTTCATACTTTAGTAATCTCAAACTTTTTCAACCTTCACGCAATACATGAGCATGAGCCATGGATATAGCACTATGGGTGGAATAGAATATGATGATGGGGGTTATGTGGAGAAGACAAAAAAGGAGAAAGTCTCACATCAACGAGGCTAATCAATGAGCTATGGAGATGCCCATCGATTGATGTTAATGGAAGGAGTAGGGATTGCCATGCAACGGATGCACTAGAGCTATAAATATATGAAAGCTCAACAAAAGAAACTAAGTGGGTGTGCATCCAACTTGCTTGCTCACGAAGACCTAGGGCACTTGAGGAGGCCCATTGTTGGAATATACAAGCCAAGTTCTATAATGAAAATTTCCCACTAGTATATGAAAGTGACAAAACAAGAGACTCTCTATGAAGATCATGGTGCTACTTGAAGCACAAGTGTGGAAAAAAAGATAGTAGCATTGTCCCTTTTTTTATTTGGCCTTTCTTTTTTCTTTTCTTTTTTTGGGACAATGCTCTATTAATGATGATCATCACACTTCTATTTATTTACAACTCAAAGATTACAACTCGATACTAGAACAAAGTATGACTCTATATGAATGCCTCCGGTGGTGTACTGGGATGGGCAATGAATCAAGAGTGACATGTATGATAAATTATGCATGGTGGCTTTGCCACAAATACAATGTCAACTACATGATCATGCAAGGCAATATGACAATGATGATGCGTGTCATAATAAACGGAACGGTGGAAAGTTGCATGGCAATATATCTCGGAATGGCTATGGAAATGCCATAATAGGTAGGTATGGTGGCTGTTTTGAGGAAGATATAAGGAGGTTTATGTGTGAAAGAGTGTATCATATCACAGGGTTTGGATGCACCGGCGAAGTTTGCACCAACTCTCAATGTGAGAAAGGGCAATGCACGGTACCGAAGAGGCTAGCAATGATGGAAAGGTGAGAGTGTGTATAATCCATGGACTCAACATTAGTCATAAAGAACTCACATACTTATTGCTAAAATATACAAGTCATCAAAAACCAAGCACTACGTGCATGCTCCTAGGGGGATAGATTGGTAGGAAAAGGCCATCGCTCGTTCCCGACCGCCACTCATAAGGAGGACAATCAAAAGAACACCTCATGTTTCAAATTTGTTACATAACGTTTACCATACGTGCATGATACAGGACTTGCAAACTTCAACACAAGTATTTCTCAACTTCACAACTACTCAACTACCACAACTTTAATATCACTACCTCCATGTCTCAAAACAATCATCAAACATCAAACTTCTCTTAGTATTCAACACACTCATAAGAAAGTTTTTACTAATCTTGAATACCTAGCATATTAGGATTATTTAAGCAAATTACCATGACATTTAAGACTCTCAAAATAATCTAAGTGAAGCATGAGAGATCAATAGTTTCTATAAAACAAATCCACCATCGTGCTCTAAAAGATATAAGTGAAGTACTAGAGCAAAACTATATAACTCAAAAAATATAAGTGAAGCACATAGAGTATTCTAATAATTTCCGAATCATGTGTGTCTCTCTCGAAAGGTGTGTACAGCAAGGATGATTGTGGTAAACTAAAAAGCAGATACTCAAATCATACAAGACGCTCCAAGCAAAACACATATCATGTGGTGAATAAAAATATAGCTCCAAGTAAAGTTACCAATGGAAGTAAACGAAAGAGGGGATGCCTTCCGGGGCATCCCCAAGCTTTGGATTTTAGGTGTCCTTAGATTATCTTGGGGGTGCCATGGGCATCCCCAAGCTTAGGCTCTTGCCACTCCTTGTTCCATAATCCATCAAATCTTTACCCAAAACTTGAAAACTTCACAACACAAAACTTCAAGTAGAAAATCTCGTGAGCTCCGTTAGCGAAAGAAAACAAAACACCACTTCAAGGTACTGTAATGAACTCATTCTTTATTTATATTGGTGTTAAACCTACTGTATTCCAACTTCTCTATGGTTTATAAACTATTTTACTAGCCATAGATTCATCAAAATAAGCAAACAACACACGAAAAACATAATCTGTCAAAAACAGAACAGTCCATAGTAATCTGTATCTAAGGCAAGATCTGGAACCCCAAAAGTTCTAAAATAAATTTCTAGACGTGAGCAATTTATCTATTAATCATCTTCAAAAATAATTAACTAATAGCACTTTCCAAATAAAAATGGCAGCAGTTGTCGTAAGCGCTAAAGTTTCTGTTTTTTATAGCAAGATTAAAAAGACTTTCCCCAAGTCTTCCCAATGGTTCTACTTGGCAAAAACACTAACTAAACACAAAAAACACAACCAAAACAGAATCTAGATAAATTATTTGTTACCAAACAGGAGAAAAAAAGCAAGAAATAAAAATAAAATTGGGTTGCCTCCCAACAAGCGTTGTCGTTTAACGCCCCTAGCTAGGAATAATAGCAAAGATAGATCTAGGTATTGCCATCTTTGGTAGGAAATTCTTCAATGAGGCATCTATCATCCTTAAAAGTTTCTTTCTTTTTATTAATTACCAATATTTTAGGAACAAGATCGAAAAATTCATTTGTAACAATTGGTTCCTTAATGATAGCAAAAAGATTGGGATGAATACTTATAGATTTGAGATCCGCAGTTGCCTTACTAGAGGACTCACCCTTATTTTTAGGAACATACATAAGCTTGGAAATTTTAGTTGGAGGACTTGGAGTATTCTTTATGGAAGTAAAAGTGGTTCCCAAGTTGGTAATGATACCCTCAAGTTTATCGATTCTAGTGGAATCTTGATTTATTCTTTCATTAACTATGGGTTCCTTCTCCTTAATATTTTTCAAAGTGACTCCTACTTTAGATCCATATTGGGTAATTTGGTTGTGGATCTTTTTATCCAAATTTTCAATTAACTCTATGGTAGCCACTTTATTTTCAATAATTTCAAGTCTTCGCAGTACATGCTCCAAAGTTAACATAGTTCCATTAACCAAAAGAGGTGGTGAGCCAAACAAATCTATCATAGCATTATAAGAATCAAAAGTATGGCTACCCAAGAAATTCCCTCCGGTAATGGTATCAAGGATATATCTATACCAAGGATTAGCGCCTACATAAAAATTGCGGAGAAGAACAGAAGTAGATTGCTTCCTGGTAGATCTATTTTGAGCATTGCAAATTCTATACCAAGCATCTTTTAGATTTTCTCCCTCCCTTTGTTTAAAATTGAGAACTTCATTTTCGGGAGATAACGGAGAAGATAAAGGACTAGCCATGACGACAGGGCAAGCAAACAGAAAAGAGGCAAATAGAGAAAGAGAGGGAGGATAGAGAGAGAGAGGGCGAATAAAACGGCAAGGGTGAAGTGGGGGAGAGGAAAACGAGAGGCAAATGGCAAATAATTTAATGCGGGAGATAAGGGTTTGATGGGTACCTGGTATATTTACTTTTGCGTAGACCTCCCAAGCAACAGCTCCATAAATCCTTCTTGCTACCTCTTGAGCACTGCGTTGGTTTTCCCTTGAAGAGGAAAGGGTGATGCAGCAAAGTAGCATAAGTATTTCCCTCAGTTTTTGAGAACCAAGGTATCAATCCAGTAGGAGGATACGCGCGAGTCCCTCGCACCTACACAAACAAATAAATCCTCGCAACCAACGCGATAAGGGGTTGTCAATCCCTACACGGTCACTTATGAGAGTGAGATCTGATAAGATAATATTTTTGGTATTTTTATGATAAAGATGCAAAGTAAAATAGAAAGCAATAAAAATAACTAAGTATTGGAAGATTGATATAATGGAGAATAGACCCGAGGGCCATAGGTTTCACTAGTGGCTTCTCTCGAGAGCATAAGTATTCACGGTGGGTAAACAAATTACTGTTGAGCAATTGACAAAATTGAGCATAGTTATGAGAATATCTAGGTATGATCATGTATGTAGGCATCACGTCCGAGACAAGTAGACCGACTCCAGCCTGCATCTACTACTATTACTCCACACATCAACCGCTATCCAGCATGCATCTAGAGTATTAAGTTCATAAGAACAGAGTAACGCTTTAAGCAAGAAGACATGATGTAGATGGATAAACTCATGCAATATGATATAAACCCCATCTTGTTATCCTCGATGGCAACAATACAATACGTGCCTTGCTGCCCCTACTGTCACTGGGAAAGGACACCGCAAGATTGAACCCAAAGCTAAGCACTTCTCCCATTGCAAGAAAGATCAATCTAGTAGGCCAAACCAAACTGATAGTTCGAAGAGACTTGCAAAGTTAACCAATCATACATAAAAGAATTCAGAGAAGATCCAAATATTGTTCATAGATAAACTTGATCATAAACCCACAATTCATCGGTCTCAACAAACACACCACAAAAGAAGATTACATCGAATAGATCTCCACAAGAGAGGGGGAGAACTTTGTATTGAGATTCAAAAAGAGAGAGAAAGCCATCTAGCTAATAACTATGGACCCGGAGGTCTGAGGTAAACTACTCACACTTCATCGGAGAGGCTATGGTGTTGATGTAGAAGCCCTTCGTGATCGATGCCCCCTCCGACGGAGCTCCGGAACAGGCCCCAAGATGGGATCTCGTGGATACAGAAGGTTGCAGCGGTGGAATTAGTTTTTTGGCTCCGTCTCTGGTAGTTTGGGGGTACGTGGGTATATATAGGAGGAAGGAGTACGTCGGTGGAGCAACAGGGGGACCCACGAGGGTGGAGGGCGCGCTTGGGGGGTAGGCGCGCCCCCCTACCTTGTGGCTTCCCTGTTGGTTGCTTGACGTAGGGTCCAAGTCCCCTGGATCATGTTCGTTCTAAAAATCACGTTCCCAAAGGTTTCATTCCGTTTGGACTCCGTTTGATATTATTTTCTTGCGAAACCCTAAAATGGGCAAAAAATAGGAATTCTGGGCTGGGCCTCCGGTTAATAGGTTAGTCCTGAAAATAATATAAAAGTGAATAATAAAGCCCAATATTATCCAAAACTAAAGATAATATAGCATGGAGCAATCAAAAATTATAGATATGTTGGAGACGTATCAATGGTCTTCTCCTCTCGACCCCTAAAGAAAAGAAACAAAACTATTTACACGAAAAAGCTCCCAACAAGCAAAAGAAGAACGAGAAATCTTTTTTTGGTTTTCTTTTTAATTACTACCACTACAGGCATGGAAAGTAAACTAACTAAAAGCTACAACTATTTTTTTGGTTTTTCTTAAGGTTTATTAAGGCACACAAGAAGAAAGCTAAAAAGGAAATAAACTATCATGGATGATACAATGAAAAAGTATGAGCACCGACAACTAGCATGAGTGTGTGAACATGAATGTAATGTCGGTGAGAAATGCGTACTCCCCCAAGCTTAGGCTTTTAGCCTAAGTTGGTCTATGCCCATGGATCAAAGTGGCCCTCTCCGGTGTAAGGAGGAGTGTCCTCTGGGTGCCACTGGTTGGCGATCTCCTCTGGATCCCACTGGTAAACCGACTGTCGATAAGGGTCCAGGGGTGGTTCTGGCTCAGGCTCTAGAGTTGGTGTCACGCTCCAGTATACATAAACATCCTCCGGCAAAACAAGGTACTTGCCTGAAAATATGTTAAACAAAGAGGGAGCAGGTAAGGTAATAGTCTCAAAGTTATTCTTACCAAAAACCAGTCTATAGTTAAGCATCTTTTTCTTATTCTTAACAATAAAATCATGCGCTATCATGCTCTTATAATCTAGAAAAATATTAGGCATCAACTTTTCCTCTTTCTCATAATGCTTAATAGGTATGTTAAAGTGTGCAGCAAGGCGCGAGGCAAAGATGCCTCCTAAGATGGGGCCCTTAGTACGGTTCAGATTTAACCGTTTAGCAACAATAGCGCCTAAACTGAAAGTAGTATCCTGAAACAAGGCATGACACAAAATAACAATATCCGGGGCACTAAGGTTTCCACAGTTCCCGCGGCCAATTAAGCATCTACTAGCAAATATTGCGAAGTAACGTAATACAGGGAAATGTATGCTAATGATTCTCGCATCGGAAACTTTCCTTGTTTCCCCTACAACAATCATATCAATAAATCCCTCCACATCATTACGATGTGTTTCCTCTATGCTGACCTCAAAGGGTATCAAACAGACCCGGCACAAATCATAAAGTGACATCTCCTTATGCACATCATATATAAATAAAACTCCACCGAAGGTGGTGATATACTAGCATGGAAATGAAAATTTTGCACAAATATATTGGTGAGTAAGAGATACTATTCACGCTGGTCATGGAGGAAGACGGTGAGGCCTGCATTCTCAGCCAAATGATAAAAATCTTCATGAATCCCGACCTCTTTCAAGAACTCATCACAAGGCCATTCACATGGTCGAACCTTCGCAGTACGAGGGAGATTATACTTGGGCTTCTTGTCCACTTCATCTTGCTTATCCTTCGAGCTTTGGCTTGATGAGCCCCTCAAAAATCTCTTTATCTTTTTCTGAAAATTTCTGAAATTTTTAGTAACTTAAAATAAAAGTGAACTAAACTCAACAGAATTGATAGCAACTACTCCTACAAGTGCCTAGAGACTATACCGTGCATTAGAACTACTTGAGACCATATAAATTTGACATGCAAGCTCAAGAACAGGGTCACCTAGGCAGAAAAAATTTGCAATGAATAAAGCACTAGAACAAAAACTAATTGGACCATTGGAGGAGTCACATACCAAAGAACAATCCCCCAAAGAAGTTTTGTGAATGAAGCTTTGAGCTAGGAGATCGAAAATGGCAGCAAGATGAGCTAGAACTTGTGCTTGAGCTGGTTGATGATTTTTTGGGAGGAAGAAGGAGTGTGCGGTGGCTGGAATAAGTGGAGGGGGCCACCAGGGCCCACGATGCAGGGGGCGCGCCCAGGGGGTGGGCGCGCCTTGGACCCTCGTGGCCAGGTGCTTGCTCCCCCTGGTGTATTCTCAGTGCCAGATATTCTCAAATATTCTAGAAAAAATCATATTTTTTCGGGGCATTTGAAGAACTTTTATTTTCGGGGTATTCTTTTATTGCACTGATAATTCAGAAAACAGACAGAAAATACTATTTTTGCTTTATTTAATCTAAACTAGCAGGGCAACCCGCGCATTTGCGCGGCTAGATTTCATATATAATGTTATGTATGTCATTTCGGATAATCACTTGGTTCTGGTGTAGGCGTGATCTATGCTGGTACATGCATCTATTTTTTGGTCCTTCCCAATGTACCACTTCTTAATTACTTCCAATAACCATGGACTTGATCTGCTAGTGATGACTAATTAATGAATTCTCCAACTGATACATGTTATGCATATCAAATTCTTTTCTCGTACTGCCAAAAACTGTTCTCGTTGATAAATATAATGCAGATTTATTGTTTTCAATTAGAAAGGTGATACACGCACACGGGTAAGTAGATGCATGTTATGATATATTTTCCTTTTCTTGCATCGCTTAATATTCCATGCTATCAAATGAAAATCAGGGTTCCACTTTTTTGCTGATGTTTCATTTGTACTTTGATTTTCATATACAAATCAGTATAGCTGGCCATACAAATTTTTCTAGATCTATATTCATAAGAACTTTATCTAACTCTAATTTCTTACACCAATTCTTTTACTCCCTCTTGTTTTTCTATTTCAAATTTCACATGTAGAAGGTGATGCTTTCTAATCCACCCAGATATAATCGCCTTCTATGAATGCACATTACATGCATATAAAAAATTAAGTGTTATCTATTGATTTTGCAGTGAAATCAACTGTCCACTTCCTTTTGATTTGTATACATCAATATAGCTTATTAGAATTAGCTATCGAGTCCCCGAGACTACATGGTACGAAAATCGCACTGCCAACCTTTTGTTGTTATTTGGAAACTCGTATGTAAAATATAGTTAAATCCTCGATGGTCGGACTTGCTGGCTTATTTCTATATTGTCATTTCTTCATATTCTTATGGGACTGTCTATATCTATACTACTTATAAAAGAGCAAACATTATCTTCTCTAAGTACACCCCATAAAACGTACACGGGTACATTACCACCGCATGATTAGTCTCATTAAACTCAATCTAACGGCTAGCCTTAACCTAATTTGTTCTCTGTGTGCACTTAGCAATTTACATTGACTGACCGTACTCCACCGCGGAGGAAAATATGAAAGTCCACATCCGGTCAATTAGGAAACTATAATCATGGACACTCCTATTAAGAAACTAATCACGGGCACATATAATTATTAGGAAACTAATCACAAACGCATCTTATTATTAGGAAACTAATCACGGACGCATCCTATTATTAGGAAAATAATCACGCGCATCCTATTAGGAAACTAATCATGGACGCATCTAATTATTAGGAAACTAATCACGGACGCATCCTATTAGATAACTAATCATGAACGTATCTAATTATTAGGAAACTAATCGCGAGCGCATCCTATCATCTCGGGAATCGCAATCGCGAGTCGCCTGCCGTCACCAACCCACCACCCACGCGAGCCACAGCGGGAGACACGCGAGGAGGAGCTGTGGCTTCCTCCGAACACACACACACACATGTCGTCGCCGCTTTCGTCTTCTGCCTAGAGGCCCGGTCACTTTTCTACTGACTGCAACGACTTCGTCCACGTCCTGGCATGCTCTTCGGGAACCATCGGCATCCGCGTCGACTTCAGCTCCGTCCACAGCACCCACACTGACAACCACCCACCATCAACGCCCTTCAAGTGGGGGCAACGCTGAGTATCCTGAACCAGTATAAGCGGGCCAAAAATCGAGTGGGGGGGCGCCCCGGTGCATGGAGGGCGCCGCCTCAAAGCTGGACGACTAATTCACCTGCGTCGACAACGCCGCCCAGGTGCTGAGAGGACACGGTCGCGCGGCCGCTCACAGGCCTAAACGACGGAGACGCTCGCCTACACGCGAACGCGTCGCACGCACGCACTAATCAGGTAAGCACCGAGTGTAGTTTTTTACTGTCATCGCTACCTCACCGGTGGTGACACATCTAGAAGTACAGGAACTAGAGATGAGGCAATGAGAAACAGAGGCACGCTGGAGCACACACAGTTGGGTTTCAGGCAACCAATGCCTTCTTTCTTTCTTTATTTTTTCACTGATTTTCGCGTACCTATAATAGACATCCCTGTTTTTTTAAGTACTGACTACCGGTTATTACATGGCCAACTCACGACTACACAGTGAACTCACAGAAAAATTCGCTGAACCAAGACCTTACTTGCAGCCATGAAATTACGTGAAAAAACCCAGAAGTTTGCATAAGTTTTAATGGAAAAAAATAAAGTTTGCATAAGTTTTACTAAAAAAACCTGAAGTTTGCATAAGTGTATTTGTTTGTCGAGCAGATACATGGCAACTGTAATTTTATATGAGCATTTTCATACCGTCCTTATCTATAGTTGAGTTAACATGTTTTCCTGATAGAAAACTTGGACCACATACAAGAGAGCAAAAAATGCATGTTGATTATGATGATGACGAATGTAGGATATTTTGTGGTCATGGTAAATTCTCATATCATTTATTTTATTTTATTATTGCACTCTACATTACATACTACGCACGACCACTTTGGTAGAGGTGACGAGTTCGCATCATACAGAGAGACCAACCATGTTTCTCGGAATATCTTGAATCATGATCTTTATGACTTCATATCTACTACTTATAAGAAGAACATTTTTTTTATTTGACTATTTCCTGACTTGAGAGGTAAGGTATGTTTTATCCACTAGAGTTGCTAAAATTGAAAGCATGTCTGCAGTTTTTTTCTTTCTAAACCGACATTTGTTGGCCTTTTTTGCCACTATTATTCTTACAAGTGGTAGCCTACGCATGTTGAAGACCATTTCCAAATTATTTATCTTTATATCATTATTAATATAAACTGAGAGGATATTTGTTATATTGTCAAAATTTTAGAATGGTGAGCCCTTAAAGAAATGTGTAGTACTCAAGTAACTGTTCTAAGTTGTCGTATTAATGCTTTTGTCCAGTGAATAACAAGTATAATTATGCAATTTATCACTGTAATTTTTATTTGTTTACATGTTCTATTTTCATAATAACGCAAGTCACTTTTCTAGCTTCCAGAAATTACGACACTTGTGTGCAATAGTAGAATCGAATGGTCCAACTAGTATTTTTTGTCTTGTTTCACAGCTGATTTTATGCAGTCAAGACATCTCTACACTTCTCTATGTGACAATGGCTTCCGCTTTTCAACAAACCATAGAGGTCTCTTCCCACTATTGTGGTTGACACTCAATTGTAATAATAATTCTTGACTGGAGTTTGTTGGCACTGAAATGGTTCCTTAACTTGTCCTATGTGACATTTTCATGTGCGATTATACTTGCATAAATGTGTGCATATGGAGAATCATGATGAATCTTCTAAATAATTTTGAGTTCTATACATTGGGAACACTGGGTGGTCTTTTAATACAGGAGACATGTTGATTATGGAGAAACGATATTTCAAATTGTTTGTACGAGTAGGGAATAAGAGATTGTGTATTTTATAGGGAAAATTCAAATTTATGAATAAGTTGTCTTGTATTAATTAAGTTTAGTATAGTGTGTTCATCCAAATAGACACGTGTTGCACGTGCACACTTATTAGTTCAAATAGACGTGCGTTGCACGTGCACACTTACTAGTTTATTCTAATTGTCCACGTCGGCTAACCATAGATAGAAAAACCTACCTTTATATACGGCTGAAACACTATTTTACACTCGAGCCGGTGAAATGTTGTTCAAGGTGACCCGCAATTCAGATAAAAAAAGTAACCTACAATTTTTTTTGCATTGACTGAATATGTTGCCTATAACGTTTTCGCTAAAAGCTTCTCTCTAGGCCACTTTCATCTTAGCCTTCATGTATTGTGTTCTTTTCAATATATATATTTTTAGCAATAAACATACATCTATAGTTTAACCACTTAGCAAAAAATGCATTTGGTACTGTGCATATGTGTAATTTATCTGTACCCTTTATCTACCTATCAAAAAATACATGTGCTATGAATTATAAAAATATATCTTTTAGTTTGAAAACTTATCCGTACAATTTAACAACTTAACAAAAAAATTACATTTAGTCCCGTACATGCTGATATCATAGCATGAATCCAGTACAGACATGTTTCAACATGCATGCAGTACTATGGCGGACAGCTTTGGATTGGCTTTAGTCTACCTTCGATTTGAATTGACATATACATGTGTATATGTTTTTTTCTGTGTGTAGTTTCAAATTCTGATCAGAACAAAATGTGAAGACTTTTTTGCTGATGTCATCATGACATCATCACATGCAATGTTGTGTGACCTGCCGTTTTGTCTTACCGTGAGGTATCAACATGTCCTTTTTTTAAGCTGACATGTGGTCCGTGATGCTTTGATCCTCTGCCAATAGTCAATCTGGCTCCCGTTTTCTAGTTGTAATTAGCTCAGCCAATAAAAATGTCGTTTAGTCATATAACATGCATTGGTATGTATATGGTCATGACTACTGATATATCTTTTGACCGGCTATTGCTTCCTAATTTTGTTACATCCGGACTCCTATATGTCTTTTATATGCTATGCATATCTTAGTCTGTTTCACTTTTTTTCAGCCAATAAAAAAATGTTGTTTAGCCATTTATTTTTTGGGTGTTTTAGCCATATAACATGCATGTGTACGTCTATGGTCACGACTAATATTTATTTTTGTCCGGCTGTTTGCTTTCCATGTTTTGTTACATCTGGAGTCCTATATATCTTTCAATGCTACACATCTTAGTCCATTTTAAAAAATTGATCTGTCGTACTTGCCTATTCAAGCAGCAAACCGATCTGTCTAGTCCTTAGTTTGTACGTTGGCTAACATACAGAGTAGCTACAGAAATCAATCTATTTCAGTTTTTTTCATGTAATACTTGTCCAATCTTCACCGTTAATTCATCTTTGTTTTTAAAGTGTCAAATCATCATCATTCGTTTTCTATCGTTTTACGTATATAATAGATAGATAGATAGATAGATAACATAAAGTAAAAGGAGGGTATAGAAGGTTGTGCCTTCTAACTTCATCCATCTCATGCTCATCAAAAGAAATCCACTAATAAGGTTCATCAAGTCTTGTTAACAAACTCATTCCGAATAACATGGAATCGGAGAAATTTTAAATAACACTATGTTACCCCAACAGGAAAAGGCACATCCCCAATAATAAGAATATCATATCTCTTTGTAACAGTAGGAAGAGGGAATTCAAAACCTCCAATACTGATTGTTGAAATTTTTTTAATAGAATTGATATTGTGGACTTGAGGTTGTTTCCTCGGAAAGTGTACCGTATGCCCATTACCATTAACATGAAAAGTGACATTGCCTTTGGTGCAATCAATAACAGCCCATGTGGTATTCAAAAAGGGTCTTCCAAGGATAATAGACATACTATCGTCCTCGGGATTATCAAGAATAACAAAGTCCGTTAAAATAGTAACGTTTGCAACCACAACAGGCACATCCTCACAAATATCGACAGATATAGCAGTTAATTTGTCAGCCATTTGCAAAGATATTTCAGTAGGCTTCAACTTATTCAAATCAAGTCTACGGTATAAAGAGAGAGGCATAACACTAACACCGGCTCCAAGATCACATAAAGCGGTTTTAACATAGTTTCTTTTAATGGAGCATGCTATAGTTGGTACTCCTGGATCTCCAAGTTTCTTTGGTATTCCACCCTAAAAAGTATAATTAGCAAGCATGGTGGAAATAGCTTCCGGTATCTTTCTTTTGTTAGTAACTATATCCTTCATATACTTAGCATAAGGATTCATTTTAAGCATATCGGTCAAATGCATACGCAAAAAGATAGGTCTAATCATTTCAGCAAAGCGCTCAAAATCCTCATCATCCTTTTTCTTGGATGGTTTAGGAGGAAAATGCATGGGTTTCTGAACCCATGGTTCTCTTTCTTTACCGTGCTTCCTAGCAACAAAGTCTCTTTTATCATAACTGTCGTTGTACAAAAATAGGGGCGCATCTTTGTACCCCTTTCCCTATGCACGGGCAGTCAAAGCCGTGCCCACAGCCACACCAAGCAGAACGAGGGAGGTGAGCCAAGGTAAGATCGAAGCCCGAGACAATCAAAGCAACGTCAAGGCCAAGACCACAAAGAGCAGAGAGATGAAGCAAGTTCCCCCGGCAAGACCCTTGCCGGGTGGCCTCAGCAGCCCCGGCAAGACTCTTGCCGGGACAGCTCGCCCCGCACCAACAGAGCGAGCCACCCTTGAGCCCATGGCCCCAGTGGCATCATCAGCGTGGGCCCAGGGCTCGGGAAGGCACCCCTGTGGTGGCATGTAGATCTTTGTGAAGACATATTCAAGATCAGATTAGAAGACGACGATTCTCGGCAAGATCCTTGCCAAGGAAGGCCACCAGACCCCCGGCAAGATCCTTGCCGGGGACGACAACACGCCACGGCGAGACCCTTGCCGGGCCACCCGGCAAGGCCACTGCCAAACCCACGTCAACCAAGCTTCCACCGCTGTTCACATGCAGCTGCCAGCCCAACCAGCTGGGTGGGCACCTGCGTGGCAACATGCAGCTCCCAAGCCAACTCATCAAGCGCCTGCGTGGCGGCATGCAGATCTTTGTGAAGGCTCCACCACCACTCCAACTTATCTGCCTGCCTGCCTACATGGCACCGCACACATCCTTGGCTGAGGCGCGTGTCGAAGCGAGGAGGAGCGGTGATGGACGGGATGGGCCTCGCCCCCGTCCCCGATAAAGCAAGAGGACACCTAAGCGATGCATTAAATGCACCTTGTCATGTAATACGAGGAATAACCTCATGCCACTGTAGACCTTTCCACCTCCTGTGTGCCACTGTGGCAACCCCTTTTTCCTATAAAATGAGGCCCGAGGCGACGGGGGGGGGGGGTCGGCTCTTTCGAACCACACGCTGACCACAGCTAGTTCGAGAGCTAAAGAACTCTCAGAAATACACCCACCAAAGCAGGACTAGGGTTTTACGCATCCTCGCGGCCCGAACCTGGGTAAACGATCCTTGTGCTGTCTACTAGCCTTGCTCTCCTCGCAACCCTGCGCCCCGGCAACCGTAGTAGGGATTCTTGTGATACCATAGGTGTCTTTCCACACCGACATCTTTGGCGCGCCAGGTAGGGGGCGCAATTGTGAGAATCTGGTCTAGTAGTTAGCCTAGCAGTTCTTTGTCGCCATGGCCCCTAAGAAGAGGATGGCCACGGCGGTCAATTCGTTGGGAGCCGAACGACCCGTGTCGGTGCGGACGAGCAGTGGACCGGTCACAGACAGGACCCGGGCCATGGCCCACGAGCACCAGCATTGCCCAGGCAGTCAGAGCCTGGCGAGCGGCGTCGTTCGCGCGCCAGACAATCGGCTACACGTCGCCGGATCCAAGGATGGAGTTGGGCCCCCCGCAGGCGGCGCGGGGCCCTCCAGGGGCGTCGTTGTGCCGACTCCGGGCGGCGCGGTGACCTCAAGGACACCTACACCGACGACCACCGCGCGTTCCTCCCATGGTGTGCGCGTCGAGCAGTGTCACCACGATGGTGACCCTGGGCACCGCCGTGGGAAGAGCCTTGTGCATCATCGGCAAGATGAGGGGGTTCAGCACGCTCGCCGAAGCTCTGGCGAAAATGGCACGTGGCCGCTGGGTCGTGATGGAGCTCCTTCTAACGTAGTTAGAAGTTGAAGCGCGCCGCGATCCACGCAGCTGTCGCCGCCGCCCACGCCAGCGGAAGCTTTGGCACGTGCACAGCTGCTCCTCAACTTCCCTCCTGCTGCGGAGAAGCTCGGCGAATGGAGGGCCACCATCTAGAGCCTCGTCGCCGTCGCAAACAAAGACGATCCGCAACCGGCGGGGCCCTCGGGCCGGCGCTCTACCGAGCCACCACATGCTGGCGCTGGGAGGACCGGGGGAGCTGCGGCCATGGTGCACTCTCCTCCTCCTTGCCAACCGTCGCGGGCGTCAGCCTGTCGCGACGATGCTTGTGATAACATCTTCATAGCATCGTCCGACCCGCGGACCCTCCGCGGCCAGCGCCAGGTCCTTCGGGAGCGAGCTCACGAAGACGCTTGAACCACCGTCGAGCGCCGGTGCGAAACGCGCCACCAGTCGGACAAGCGGGCGGGACCCGCTATGGACCACCCGGCAGAGGGGGGCCCCGGCGGCCTACCTTACGAGGTGGGCTGCCCGGCTTCTACCCGTGAGCTGAGGCAGTTCCAGTGGCCGTCCCACCGCACGTTCAAGCCTGACGTCAGCGAGAAGTACACCGGCAAGACCCATCCGTCCGAGTTCCTCAGCATCTACACCATCGCGATGCAGGCCGCTGGGGCTCGCGACGACAAGGTACTTGCCAACTATTTCCCGCTGGCGCTCAAGCCCAATGTGATGTATTGGTTGATGCACTTGCCGATGGATTCCATTTCTTCCTGGTCAGATCTGTGCCATGAGTTCGTTGGCGCCTTCACAGGAGGCCACCAAGCTCATGGCCAGGCCACTGATCTGCATATCATTCCCCAGAAGGAAGGGGAGACCCTGCACAAGTACATCCAGAGATTCAGTCGGGTGCAGTACAACATCCCCGACGTTCATCCTGCCGCTGTGATTAGCGCGTTCCACCAGAACGTACGCAATCGCAAGATGCGCGAGGAGCTGGCGATGACCAAGGTTAAGGATGTGGCCGAGCTCTACGTTCTGGCCGATAGGTGCGCCCGGGCTGAAGAGGTGTAACACCCCAAAAAATTTAACCATGATTTGTTGATTAAAATTTTGCCATGGTAAATTTAGTTTTTTATTTTCTAGATTTTTCTTTTAGAACCACTTTTTTCTTCTAAATTGTGGAGTTTTCACCCCAAGTGGAAACCTTTCAAAAATATTGTTGGACTTGTATATCTTCCCAAGACCATTTCTTTTTATCAGTGGAATTACTTCTACAATTATTTTCCTTGAGCTTTATTTCTTTAAATATGATTTTTCCTAAGTTTTAGGGTTCCATTTGCACTCAACCCTTTAAAATACTTCTTTAAAATCCCCACCAAAATTTGGGGATGTCATGTGATGTTCCCACATCACTTTTATGCAAAAATCTCTTTTAGTCATTTGGAAATTTTGAGCCCTACCTCAAGTTTTCAAATTTGGATCAGTTTGTGGTTTGCAATGCAACCTATTTAAATATTTCTTTAAAAATTCCACCAAAGTTGGGAGATGTTGGTAGTAGTGTATAATTCAACTTTATGCAAAAACCCATTGGAGTTCTTTGAAAAATTTGAGCAAATCACCCTCTTTTGCTCTCTGGCCCAGTTTGGTATTTTCTACTGCAACCCTATTTTGTTTTGCTCTAGTGCCCATGAGATCTTTCCTGCTTATAGTCCACCCTACCAAACCCTTAAGTCCAGGAGATTGGACCCATTGGAATATTTTTGGTCCATGCAATAATGCCCTTTACTTTCTGTCCAGATTTGGTTTTCTCAAAAACTTGCACTAGGGAGTTTTTGTTTTTGTCAAACTAACCTTGACACCCTCTTTATCATCTAAAGAGACTATGATCTGGAGTTTTTGGCCACCAGAAGAGATGCCTAGAAGCCCATGGCATTCTGTCAAGCACCTTGTGTGCATGGCCAGATTTGACATAGTTTTAGTTTGCACGTTGGACCTGCTTGCTTTGCCTAACCAGCATGTCCACTAATCTCCTAGCCACCACTAACATAGACATGTTAATCCCTAGCCTCATCCAAGCCTCCCAGCATGCCTTGTCATTTTGCCGAACACATGGCGTGCGTGCTCTGGGCGCGGCCAGAGCGCGCGTTTTGCACGTGCGTGCGCCTGAGTCGCCGCGTCCTGCTGCCGCCTCCCCGCGCTCGTTCTGATCCCTTCCCACTCACAGCCATCGCACCCCGACCCCTCCCTCATCGCAGAGCCCCCTGGCCACCTCCTGACACCCCACAGCACCACCACCGCAAGCCACCACCGCTGCTCTGCCGGCCTCTGCCATGGACGGCGTCACCCGAGCCACAGTCGCACGCCAGCTCGCCCCTGAATAGCTCGAGCTCATCCAGTTGCTCCTCCAAGCCACCCCCTGCATCGCCACGTCGTCTAGGGCCACAGTAGCAGCTCACCATCGATCTTATCCCTGGCCGCCGCGGAACTGACCTTGGCCGCCTATAAAAGGATCCCCCGAGCCCGTCCAGACCTTCATGCGACCTCAGGCCATCCCTCTAGAGCCCCCACAGCCAGCAATCGACAAAGGGAGGCCTTCTTCCCCATCTCCGGCCAGTTCGGCCGCCACCATGCTCCGGTGCCATGCATCGCGAGCAGAGCCTCCCCTGTCCATCCAATGCCACCGTCCGACTCCCCTAGACCTTGCGGAGCCACCCCACCTCTCAAACCCGATCGGGAGCCACCGTAGCTAGAGACCCCGATCCACCCGAAGCCACCGTCCGCCGCGGAGCTCGCCGCCGGCAACCCCCTTTGTCCCCACGACCCTCTCGACCACTGGGAGGACCGCCCTGGACTGGCGGATCCATCCCTGCCCTCGGAACCCCGTGGGGAGCCGCCGTTCGTCGACGGCGATCGCCGGAGCCCCGCCTCCGCTCGGACAGAGGAGGAAGGAGGCGTGGGCGACTGGTCAATCCTGACCAGTGGGCCCGATGGACCCACTGTTAGTGACCCAGCCCCACCGAAGCGTGTTTTAAGTGGAAGCGCATTCCACCAAATACGCCTTCACTAGAGGAAAACGTAAGTGATGTCGAACCGTTTTCTTTTTTCTGATTTTTATTAAAAACAATTTTTGACTAAACTTTGACTGGCTGTAACTTTTTAAATATAAGTCTGATTGATTTGATTCTTTTGTTTCTCAAATTTGGTCTAGTTTATTTTCATATTTATTTGAAAAAAATTCAAACAACCTTTTTGTACTGTTTTGAAACTATGTGTTAATTCGAATTTTCTTAAATAGGATTTTGGAGAGGGAAGCAACTTCCAAAAAGTGCACCCCCACTTGCATACTCTTGAAGGCAAGCATTCTGAACCCTGGCATACTATTGTGGTGTGTTGTTTGATGCGGTTACAACACCACCTTGACACGGAGTATTCCTTATTTTATGTGATGACATGATCATACTCATGAGTGCATATTGATGATTCTGTGTTGTTGGAATTTGATATGTTTGTGATAGTAATCACCCTCGTGTGCCTTTCATGCCTACCGGAAGGAATCCGGGAAAGTCTCTGTCTTGGGTAGACACGAGCTTGTCTCTAGTTCTTCTTCGAGACGGTTATGTCTGGTAGGGCATGGTGAGGTATGATGAGTGGTGATTCTGTCTGATTGGGTGAAATATATTTCTTATGCTAATCATGCAGGAAATGCTTTAACCTCCTGACTCGACCATAGATCGAGTCTTGTTCTAGTAACCCCCATACTTGTTTCGTACTACCACTTGTCCCTGCCATAGGTAGGGTACGGTTCAGTAAGTTGTCAATCCCTTCCTAGCACACACCATACAGAGAGGCCATGGTGGAAGATACCGGCTGCATCCGGTAGGCATGCCACCTGGTCCGGGGGCATGGGTGTTTCCGGTTGGAGTCGAGGGGGTAGCTCCCCTAGTTTGCGCGCGTTATAAATTTTGTGATCCCATGCTAGTCGAGGTTGTAGCCTCCCCACTTAGAGTTTCGCTTAACTGGTGTCGTGGGTGATTCCAGACACCGGTAAGTTAGGCTGGTATGTGCGGTCAGGTGTGTTTTCAACTAAAAGACCATAGACAAAATTAGTCCTGATGGACTAAAGGAATCCATTGCTCGTGGGTAAAGAGTACACCCTCTGCAGAGATTATATCTATTCGAATAGCCGTGTCCATGGTTAAGGACTACAGTCTGGGATGGGTCAAATGTCGGTCTTAGTGTCGGTCTTCGGAGGAAAATCTGCTAAACCAGAACATGGATCATGACTTGTGACTTATGATGATTATGATTACTATTTATTATGGACTAACCATTTACATTATTTGAATTATTGAGTATCCCTGGGACGGTTCTACCTCCTGGATATTCACTATGACTACTCTCATATAAGCCCTTTATGTGGTGTCGCGGAGACGCCCGACTGTGGCATGCTCATTATTCATTTACTTTATAAGCCCTTTATGTGGTGTCGCTGAGACGCCCAACTGTGGCATGCTTGTTATTTACTTACTCTATAAGCCCTTTATGTGGTGTCGCACAAACGCCCGACTGTGGCATGTTTGCTACTTATTTCCTTTATAAGCCCTTTATGTGGTGTCGCTCAGACGCCCGACTGAGGCATGCTTTATATTATTACACTTTCGAGGCGTCGCTTCAGACACCCGATCGGTGCATTCTATTTTTACTCCCTTATTGCATATTAAGTTGTATATGAATAACCTGCTTGCATCATGGATTTTTATTTTGTGACTGACATTGTGATCATAAAATATTTCAGAGCATGATTATCAATTGTTATATTATACATGTGTTCATAATGTTTGTGAGTACATTCAAAGTACTCACTGGCTTGTCCCTGGCTATTGTATTGGCCAGATTTCTTGCATGGAGAGGAGCATTGCGATGACAGCCCTGGAACCTACGCAATGGTGATAGCAGCCTCGCGAAGATAGGAGTTATCCAGGTCAGCTGTTCCTGAGGGAAATGGATCCCATAGACGACGATGAACCATAAACCGCTTCCGCCATCAACCACTAGAAACCATTCGTTGTACTCATAGGCCAGAATGGTCTTGTACTGCACATTTTGTATTTTGCTTGGAGTTTCTGTATCAAGTTGGTGTCTCATCAGCTAACAGTAATCCTGGGGCTGGTGAGCACAAGGGCCATTTTCTGGGAAATTAATATCCCAAAAGTCTGGTCCTGACAAGAGGGAAGGAAGTACCCCGGCGAAGACGCCAGCGCGGAAACTGACTCTACTGATGAAGACGCCGCCACCCCAACGAAGAAGAGCCGACGTCGCAATAGGAAATGCAAGTCAAGGCTGTGCTTGCCGTTGAGGGATCTGACAATACCGGTGCCGACAAGAAGGTCAAGGTAGACGCCCCCAGCAAGGAGATTGCTAGGTGCGCCGCCTGCCGGGCCCTGGCGGCTACCGACAAGCCAGGAAGCTCCGGCAAGAAATACTAGAAGATCCACCGCACCAAGGTCCACGACCTCCAGAACTGCCGACAAGTCGAGATGCTTGCTGAGAAGAAAAAGGCTGAGTACGAAAGGCAGGACAAGGAGAAGGACCAGGATGGTGCTCAGGGATCCGGCAAGAAGCGTGGCGGCCAAGGAGGCCGCCCCGGCAAGGACAACCAGCAAGAGAGGCCTGCCCGGGGCCGCGACAAGAAACAAGAAGACGATGATCACGACGAGGACGACGAGTCTGGTCAGCAAGGGTTCCAGAAGGCTACGGAGGCCATGTGCGTCGATGGCGGCGCCTCCCTCATACCTCTCACCGCCAGCTCAAGCAGTGGGCGCGTGAGATTACAACAGCAGAGCCGTCGTTCGATGCTCAGAAGCCGCTGAAGTGGTCCAGCACGCCCCTCATCTTTGACGCCGAGGACCACCCTGACCGCACTACCGCGGTCGGGTGTTTGCCATTGTTGGTCTCGCCAACAATACGCAACCTCAGGGTGAACAAGATGTTGGTTGATGGCGGGGCCGGCCTGAACCTGATCTCGCCTGTCGTGATCAAAAGGTTGCAAATCCCTGATGGAGACCCCGAGGAAACGGGCACGTTTCAAGGGGTCAATCCAGAGAGGAGCCAGCCGAAGGGAAAGGTCCCACTGCCCGTGACATTTGGAGGAGAGTTGAACTACAGGACGGAGAGGATCGTCTTCGGCGTGGCCGAGATCCCCTTGCCCTACAACGGGTTCCTCGGCCGCCCGGCATTGGCCAAGTTCATGGCGGTGTCACACTACGCCTACAACATGCTAAAGATGCCCGGGCCGTTGACCATCATCTCCGTACCCTCTGACAAGAAGGACGCGCTGATCTGCGCCGACCAACTCTACCGGGAAGCAGTTGCAGCAGCTGTCGTCAAGGCACCTACTCCTGCCGCTGTCGGCTCGGGAGGGAAAAAGGAGCCCGACAAGACCTCTCGCACCCACTTCGGCAAGCGCACCTCCTCGGAGTGTTGTGCTACCATTGAGGACGTGTCAGGGAGCTCTACCGACAAGAGCAAGAGATCTAGAGCCGAGCCGCCGCAGACCAAGAAGGTGCCCGTCGGGGAGGATGGCACGAGAGGGGCCTTCATCATAGGCTCCACCCTCGATAGCAAATAGGAAGGCGCGCTCGTCACCTTCCTGCGGGCAAATGTCAACGTGTTTGCATGGCGAGCGTCCGACATCCCCGGTGTTCCCAGGGAGGTGATTGAGCACCACCTAGCTGTCTGCCCCCACGCGCGGCCCATCAAACAGAAGGTCAGAAAGCAAGCTCTGGAAAGGAAGGAGTTCATCACGGAGGAGATCAGGAAGTTGGAAGCGGCAGGTTTGGTGAGAGGGGTGCTCCACCCAACGTGGTTGGCCAATCCAGTAGTGGTGCGCAAGGCGAATGGGAAGTGGAGGCTGTGTATTGATTACACAGATATTAATAAGGCTTGCCCTAAGGACCCCTTCCCGTTGCCGCGCATCGACCAGGTTGTTGACTCTCGACGCCTACTCAGGCTACCACCAAATCTTCATGACAAGAGAGGATGAAGAGAAGACGGCATTCATCACCCCATGTGGTACGTATTGCTTTTTACAGATGCCTTTCGGGCTGAAGAGTGTCGGCTCAACATTTGCAAGAGCAGTCCAAATTGGTTTTGAACCTCAACTCCATAAAAATATGGAGGCCTACATGGATGACATAGTGGTCAAAACCAAGGACGGTCCAACTCTTGTGCAAGATCTGGAAGAGACATTTGCTAACCTGCGCAAGATCAACCTCAAGCTGAACCCTGAGAAGTGCGTCTTCGGCGTAACGTCCGGCAAGCTTTTCGGATTCTTTGTGTCGCAGCGTGGGATCGAGGCAAACCTAGACAAGATCAAGGCTATTGAGCAGATCGAGGCACCCAAGCAGATCAAGGATGTGCGTCGGCTCACCGGATGCGTTGCCTCCATGAGCCGGTTCATCTCCAAGTCCGCCGAGCGTGCCCTTCCCTTCTTCAAAATCTTGAAGAAGGCTGGCCCAATAGAGTGGACACCAGAAGCCAAGGCAGCACTGCAGGATCTGAAGAAATACCTTTCCTCCATGCCGATACTGGTTGCGCCTAAACCACAAGAGCCATTGCTGCTGTATCTGGCGGCGACGAATCAAGTGGTCAGCGCCGCACTGGTGGCACAGAGGGAGGTCGACGAGGAGGCGGCAATGGCGGCAGAACCAGCGGATGGCAAGCCAAAGATTCCCCCGGCAGGGCCTGGTGCCGACAAGGCGCGGCCCCCGGCGGAGTCTGGTGCCACCAAGGCAATGCCCACGCAATCGAGTGAAGTGGTGCCAAAGAAGAAGATGATGAAGCACCCGGTTTACTTTGTCAGCTCCCTCTTGCAGGGGGCTAGGTTGAGGTATTCCGGCGTGCAAAAATTGCTCTTCGGCCTCCTTATGGCCTCGAGGAAGCTGCGTCACTACTTCCAGGCCTACGAGATCACTATGGTCACCCGCCTCCCGTTGCAATGGATACTGCACAACCCGGACGCAACCGGAAGGATTGTGGAATGGGCCTTGGAGCTGTCAAGTTTCGGTTTAAAGTTTGAAAGTACCTCGACAATTCAGAGCAGAGTCTTGGCGGAATTCATCGCAGAATGGACCTCGACGCCTGACGAAGAAATCCAGGAGACCACTCTCCCCGGCAAGGAAGCAGACTGCGACTGGATCATGTACTTTGATGGGGCTTTCTCGCTGCAAGGCGCCGGTGCAGGTGTGCTACTCGTCGCACCCACCGGAGAACACCTCAAGTACGTGATCCAGATGCACTTCCCCAGGGAGATGTCCACCAACAACACCGCTGAGTACGAGGGATTGCTTGCCGGTCTCAGGATCGCGGCAGACCTCGGGGTTAAGAAGCTCATCATCAGGGGCGACTCGCAGCTCGCTGTCAGGCAGGTCAACAAGGATTATCAGAGCCCATTGATGGAAGCCTACGTAGATGAGGTGAGGAAGCTGGAGGAATGCTTTAACTGTATCCAGGCGGAGCACGTCCCCCCGAGCAGAGAACGACATCGCCGATTACCTGTCAAAGCATGCCGCATTCAAGCTACCTGTGGAACCAGGTACCTTTTTGCTCCGGTTAACTCAACCATCTGTCGAACCATTAGTGGGGCAAAACAAGCGGAGGAAATCAGGTCCCGGCAAGTACTTTCCTACCGAGCCCCCTGGGGCTGCCGGCAAGGGTGCTGCCGCAGACGCTGAGCCTGCCCAAGAGCGACTGGCTCCGACAGCGCGTCAAGCCCTGGCCATAGAGACAGTCGCTCTCATGGCAGAAGAAATGCCTTTGGTCCTTGCCGTCGAGCCCTAGGCTCCGGCA
The DNA here is from genome assembly GCF_018294505.1 of Triticum aestivum. Lineage (NCBI taxonomy): Eukaryota > Viridiplantae > Streptophyta > Magnoliopsida > Poales > Poaceae > Triticum > Triticum aestivum. The sequence continues at coordinate 590,134,042 of NC_057797.1, forward strand.
GAGAAAGTAGATACATGGGAGCTTCCTGAGGAGCAGGATGAAGCAGAGAAAGTAGCCTGTCGGTCCGCCCTGTACCAGTTCGTCGATGGCATCCTGTACCGGAGGAGGCCAAACGGTGTGAAACTCAAGTGCATCCCCCGGGAGAAAGGACTGGACCTTTTGGCGGAGATACATGGAGGCATATGTGGCTCCCACATAAGGTCAAGGGCCCTTGCCGGGAAGGCATTCCAGCAAGGTTTCTTCTGGCCCACCGCCCTCCAGGATGCGATAGCACTAGTAACCAAGTGTGAAGTGTGTCAGTTCCATTCAAAGAAGCTTCATCAGTCGGCTCAAGCCCTTCAAACAATCCCTCTCTCCTGACCATTCTCGGTCTGGGGGCTCGATATACTGGGGCCTTTCCCCCGCGCTATCGAGGGCTTTAAGTACTTGTACATTGCAATCGACAAGTTCACAAAGTGGCCGGAAGTGGAAGAAGTGAGGAAGGTGACTGACTGCTCAGTCAGCCGTCAAGTTCTTCAAAGGACTGGTCTGCCATTTTTGTGTGCCAAACAGAGTCATCACCAATAACGGCACGCAGTTCACAAGCCACACCTTCATGCAGTACATCCAAGACCTCGGCAGCAAGGTCTGTTTTGCTTCCGTGGCACATCCACGGAGCAAGGGCCAAGCGGAGAGGGCAAATGTTGAAGTGTTGCAAGGCCTGAGAATGAAGACCTTTGACAAGCTGCACAAGAGTGGAAGGTGCTGGATTGATGAGTTGCCGGCGGTTCTTTGGTCAATCAGGACGATGCCAAATCGAGCCACCGGCCAGACACCTTTGACCTGGTATACGGGGCAGAAGCAGTTCTCCCCACGGAACTCATATACGGGTCAACTCGAGTGCTCGCTTATGATGAGCTTGAGCAAGAGTCGTTGCGCCAAGATGATGCGACGCTCCTTGAGGAAGATCGTCTTCGGGCGGCTGTGAGAGCGCCGCGCTACCAGCAAGCCTTGCGCCGCTATCATAGCCGCAAGGTTCATGCCTGAAGCCTTGAGGAAGGCGACCTAGTTCTTCGGCGCGTTCAGTTTGCCAAGAATTCCAACAAGTTGACACCGAAGTGGGAAGGCCCTTATCGGGTAATGCGAGTCACCAGGCCTGGCGCAGTCCGCCTGGAGACCGAAGATGTCGTCCCAGTGAGCAACTCCTGGAACATCGAGCATCTTCGCAAGTATTACCCATAAGGCGCGGCTTGCCGGGCCTCCCGGCAAGCCACCTTTTGCACAAGCTTTGCCGACAAGGCATGTGACCCTTTGTACAAAGCCAGGCGCAGACCCTGGGCATAAATAAATGAACCACTGGCGCCCTAAGTTATAGCATGCATGCTAGGTCGAGTCTCTTCCTTGGTTAGGGTTGATAGTGCTTAGCGGCGACTAACCCCTAGCCTAGAGGTCGAGTGCGTGTCTGTCTGTTCCTTTTTTGTCCTCCTTTGGTTCGCAGGGCACATGAACACTTCTGCTGAGCTACTCGGAAAGAAGGAAACGGACCGCGCCCCAACCCCGGCAAGCCAGAGTTGTCGGGGGCTGCAAGCACAAGGATCCAACCGCGAGCAAGATGAGATTGCAAGGGCTGCGGATCCAGATAAGTCTTTTATCCTCTGTCATGCATTTCGGAACCGGGCTGGGGCATGTGAAACCTCATTTTTATCCCTAGGCTGTCGTGCTCCCCTTTTCCTATACCTAGGGATTATTTCCTGGGTCCGGATTTGGTCGTAGCCGCGGCGGCAAGGAGGTGGGACGAGGAGCCTAAAGCCCACTTCATCCCTGCCTCCGCCAAGAGCACGAGAACGGTCGAGTGGAGTGGGGGACGGCAAGGCCTGTTGCCGGGCGAAAAACGTTTATCTTAAAACAATAACAAGGATTCGCTCCTTGTCGCGGGATTTACCCGCGAACGAAAAACCCGGCAAGCATCCCTTTTTCATTAAAAACATCGCATACAGGTACAGTTCGTGCGAGATGAAAAACATGAGCAAGGGGATTACAAGTTTTAAATTTAACAAAGGCCCGCAGGCTTACAAACTAAAAAAGAGATAAGATGCCCGTAATCCCTTTCTTGTCCCTCTCCTCAGGAGGCAGGTCAAGGAGGCGAAAGGGGAAAAGGGGCGCCTAGGCGAGCTAGAGCAGAAAAGCACCAAGAGAACATCTCGGTGGCCACCCACGGGCGGGCCGGTGATGACGGTGCCGGGAAAGGAGCTGGAAGATGAGGCAGCAGGACCGGCAATACGCGATGAAGGCATCAGTGCCTGTGTACTCCGAGTTGATGGCCTTGCCGCCCGCCCTCTTCCTCTTCCGGAGCCTCCCGACGCCAGCCGCCCAAGGAGACAGCCCCGCAAGGTTCAAGGAGCTGGCCCTGCCCCCGGCCAGCTTCTGCCGGAGGAGCGGCCAGGTGCAGATGTTGCTGCTTCCGCACCCACCCAGGCGCGGGGCTTCCGACGCCTAGTCGGACTCGTCCCCGCTGTCCGCCCGCTGTCCTCCTCGTCGCTCTCGCTCGAGGACGAGCTTCCATCATTAGAATTTCCATCAGAGGAGCTCTCCACGCAGCATTTCAGACGAGTTCCAAACTCTCTGAAGACCTTGACGGAGAGCAGGCCGTCCTCCATTAACTTGAAGTAGAGGACGAGCCCCGCCATCAGGCTGTGGATGCGAGCGAACGTCTTCCATCCACGGCGGAGATACATAACTCGAGGAGCCGGGAAGTCGACGACGACCCGCGTGCCCCCGTTCCCGCAGCCCCTCATGTGCAACCTGAGGGTCTGGGGCGGGGCACGCTCCATCACCCAAGCGAACAAAGTGGGGAGACGAAGACGACGACGGGGGGCCGGCGGAGCCTGATGAAGAACTCGCAAGGCTGGTCTTCAACTTGGCCCTCCATCGGGAAGGGCATCATTGGCAGGGGTGAGGCCGGCGCGTCGCCCCGTCCTCCTCTTCCCTGAGCGCTACGTCCTCTGCCCCGGCCTCGCCCCCTCCCCCTTCCCCTCGCGGTCGGTTCCACCACCACGGGTTCAGAAGGGGGAGGGACGCGCTATCGAGCGGCGAGCCTCGCCGCCACCATCGAAGGACCAGGATTCCCTTTCTCCATGGCGGGTGAGAGGAAGGAGCAGAAGCAGAGGGAGATAGAAGATGGAAGAATGCGGGGTGCCATTTCCCCCCTTCCTCCTCTTTATAAAGGAACGGGGTTGAGGCTCGGCCGCCCTGCTCGGCCAATCCAGACACCGGAGGCACGGGGAATCAGGATCGACCCGCTGCCCCAACCAGCGACGTTCCGGTTTCTCGCCTCCACCGTTTGCCACCACAAGCGCATGAAAGATGCGTGGCAGACGTGCAGAACTGAGGGGACGGGTGAGGCGACCTCTCCCCACCCCATGATCGTGGGGAGTGGATGCCTTGAAGACCGCACCCCGACCCCGCTCAGTAAATGAGCCGCGCCTCCATGCCTCCCTCTTTTTACGGGGAAGACGCGAGCGGCCTCTTTACAGTGATGTGACGCATGTGTGTGGAAACCGCCCCACGCATGTCGCCCACATCACGCACACCCCTCCATGCCGCGCCACGCATGCGGGTCGTGGGAGGCGGAGCGCGCGAAGAACCTTACCACGGTAAAAGCCGCCCCACCTACCCGTGCACCGTTTTGGGCCTGGCCCAACAATGCATCGCGCTTCTGTGCGGTCCAGGCCCGGGGGCTCCTGTCGGTGTACAAAAATAGGGGTGCATCTTTGTACCCCTTTTCCTGTGCATGGGCAGTCAGAGCCGCGCCCACGTCCACACCAAGCAGAACGAGGGAGGTGAGCCAAGGTAAGATCGAAGCCCAAGACAATCAAAGCAACGCCAAGGCCAAGACCACAAAGAGCAGAGGGATGAAGCAAGTTCCCTCGGCAAGACCCTTGCCGGGTGGCCTCAGCAGCCCTGGCAAGACTCTTGCAGGGACAGCTCGCCCCGCACCAACAGAGTGAGCCACCCTTGAGCCCACGACCCCCAGTGCCATCATCGGCGTGGGGCCAGGGCTCAGGAAGGCACCCCTGTGGTGGCATGTAGATCTTTCTGAAGAGATATCCAAGATCAGATTAGAAGACGACGATTCTCGGCAAGATCCTTGCCAAGGAAGTCCACCAGACCCCCGGCAAAATCCTTGTCGGGGACGACAACACGCCACGGCGAGACCCTTGCCGGGCCACCCGGCAAGGCCACCGCCAAACCCACGTCAACCAAGCTTCCACCGCCGTTCACATGCAGCTGCCAGCCCAACCAGCTGGGCGGGCACCTGCGTGGCAACATGCAGCTCCTAGGCCAACTGATCAAGCGCCTGTGTGGCGGCATGTAGATCTTCGTGAAGGCTCCACCATCACTCCAACTCAGCTGCCTGCCTGCCTACATGGCACCGCAAGCATCTCTGGCCGAGGCGCGTGTCGAAGCGAGGTGGAGCGGCGACGGACGGGACGGGCCTCGCCCCCCGTCCCCGATAAAGCAAGAGGACACCTAAGCGATGCATTAAATGCACCTTGTCCTGTAATACGAGGGATAACCTCGTGCCACTGTAGACCTTTCCACCTCCTGTGTGCCACTGTGGCAACCCCTTTTTCCTATAAAAGGAGGCCCGAGGCGACGAGGGGGATTCGGCTCTTTCGAACCACACACTGACCACAGCTAGTTCGAGAGCTCAAGAACTCTCAGAAATACACCCACCAAAGCAGGACTAGGGTTTTACACATCCTCGTGGCCCGAACCTGGGTAAATGATCCTTGTGCTGTCTACTAGCCCTGCTCTCCTCGCAACCCTGCGCCCCGACAACCGTAGTAGGGATTCTTGTGATCCCATAGGTGTCATTCCACACCGACAATAGCGTTGATTCTTTGATTGTGGGTTATCAAGATCAATAGCAGGTTCAATTTCTACGTCATTATTATTGCTAGGTTGAGCATTAACATGAGCATCATCATTAACATTATCACTAGGTTCATGTTCATTACCGGATTGTGTTTCAGCATCATAGATAGAAATATCACCAGGATTCTCAGGTGTGTCTACAACAGGTTCACTAGAAGCATGCAAAGTCCTATCATTTTTCTTTTTCGTCCTCTTAGAAGGACTAGGTGCATCAACGTTATTTCTCTGAGAATTCTGCTCAATTCTCTTAGGGTGGCCCTCAGGATACAAAGGTTCCTGAGTCATTTTACCACCTCTAGTTGCAACTCTAACAGCAAAGTCATTATTCTTACTATTTAATTCATTGAGCAAATCATTCTGAGCTTTAAGTACTTGTTCTACTTGAGTGGTAACCATAGAAGCATGTTTACTAATAAGTTTAAGTTCACCTTTAACATTAGCCATATAATCACCCAAGTGTTCAAGCATATCAGCATTGTGTTTCAGTTGTCTACAAAAATAAGCACTAAAATCTTCTTGTTTAATCATATAGTTATCAAATTCATCCAAACATTGGCTAGCAAACTTAGCAAGAGGGATTTCAGCTTTATCATATCTATAGAGAGAGTTTACCTTTACTACCTGTGTCGGGTTATCAAGACCGTGTGTTTCTTCAATAGGTGATGAATTAAGACCATGTATTTCTTCAACAGGAGGTAAATTCTTAACATCTTCAGCTTTTATACCTTTTTCTTTCATAGATTTCTTTGCCTCTTTCACATCTTCAGGACTGAGAAATAGAATACCCCTTTTCTTCGGAGTTGGCTTAGGAGTTGGTTTAGGAAGTGTCCAATTATTTTCATTGGTCAACATATTATTCAATAGAATTTCAGCTTGATCAACTGTTCTTTCCTTGAAAACACAACCAACACAACTATCCAGGTGGTCTCTCTAAGCATCGGTTAGTCCATTATAAAAGATATCAAGTATTTCATTTTTCTTCAGAGGATGATCAGGCAAAGCATTAAGTAATTGGAGAAGCCTCCCCCAAGCTTGTGGGAGACTCTCTTCTTCAATTTGCACAAAATTATATATTTCCCTTAAAGCAGCTTGTTTCTTATGAGCGGGGAAATATTTAGCAGAGAAGTAGTAAATCATATCCTGGGGACTACGCACACAATCAGGATCAAGAGAATTAAACCATATCTTAGCATCACCCTTTAATGAGAACGGAAATAATTTAAGGATGTAATAGTAGCGAGTTTTCTCATCATTAGTGAACAGGGTAGCTATATCATTTAATTTAGTAAGATGTGCCACAACAGTTTCAGATTCATAGCCATAGAAAGGATCAGATTCAACCAAAGTAATTATATCAGGATCAACTGAGAAATCATAATCCTTATCAGTAATAAAGATAGATGAAGTAGCATAAGCAGGATCATATTTCATTCTAGCATTTAGAGATTTTTCTTTCAACTTAGCTAATAGTTTCTTAAGATCACTTCTATCATTGCAGGCAAGAAAGTCTCTAGCAGTTCCTTCATCCATAACATAACCCTCAGGCACAACAAGCAATTCATATCTAGGGGGGAATCTTCATCATCACTTTCATCAATATTATTAGTTTCAATAATTTCATTCTCTCTAGCCCTAGCAAGTTGTTCATCAAGAAATTCACCAATAACATGTGACACATCAGAATTAATAGCAGAAGCAGGTTTAGGTGTCTCAAGCTTACTCAAAACAGAAGGTGAATCAAGTGCAGAGCTAGATGGCAGTTCCTTACCTCCCCTCGTAGTTGAGGGAAAAATCTTAGTTCTTTCGTCTTTCAAGTTCCTCACAGTGACCAGCAGATATAAATCCCAAGTGACTCAAAGAATAGAGCTATGCTCCCCGGCAACGGCGCCAGAAAATAGCCTTGATAACCCACAAGTATAGGGGATCGCAATAGTTTTCGAGGGTAGAGTATTCAACCCAAATTTATTGATTCCACACAAGGTGTCAAGAATATACCCCCCAGTGTGACCCGGCCAGAGATATGACCCGGCTAGGACTTAATGTTTTATTGGTGGCCCGGCAGACTGTAACCCGGCAGACACAGTCATGTAACCCGGCAGACATAGTCATGTAACCCGGCAGACACAGTCATGTAACCCGGCAGACACAGTCATATGAGCCAGAAGGTTAAGCAGACAGTTAAGCCGGACAGTTAAGCCAGATAGTTAATCCAGACAGTTAAGCCGGATAGTTAAGCCAGTTGGTAAGCCAGATTGTAGATTAACAGTTAAGAAGCCCGAAACGTTAAAGAAAGCCCATGGAGAGAAGCCCGAGTTGGACTCTACATGTAACCCGCCCCTTCAACATATATAAGGAGGGGCAGGGCACCCCAAGGGGGGGAGGTGGAATAATCATTAAGTCTAGACACAACTAGGAGAGTCGGAGTTACGGCGACTCCCTTATGATGATAATGAGACCTAGCCACAAACAGCATGTAGGGTTGTTACCGGATGATGTTTCCCGGGGCCCGAAGCTGTCTAAATCTTCGTCTTGTGTGTTACGTCTCTCGATTCTGATCAACCCCTTCAAGCTACCGCATAGATGCATTGGTCTCACGACTAAGTCCTCACACTAGGACATCTGCCGTGACGTTTCCATGACAGTTGGCGCCCACCGTGGGGTCTGCGCACGGTGGTGTTGAGTTCTTAGAGGGATCTTAACTAGGGTTTCGAGAAGTTTGCAAATTTCGGGATGAAGGAAAGTCGGTTTTTGAAGGAGCTACTCCGGCCCTGATCAAGATCAGAATTTTTTTATTTATGGAGTTCATCCGGTTGACTAGTTATCGGAAAAGATCCCTAAGGTTTTGTTTTTGTTCAGTGGTGGTTCACCAAAATCCGATGGGTGCAATTCAACAAACAGGCACAAGGCCAGGTTGTTTCAAGCCGCCATCGTGGGTTGCCTCTGCTGTCTTTTACCATGAATCGCTTCCACCGTGAACCGCCGGCGCCACTCCGGCTCTCCATGAGAATTGCCGAAGCCGTCGAAACAGCAAAAGGAAAAGAAAAGCCACGGGCTTGGACTTCTCCATCAAACTACCACATTGACCCGCCGAGCCTTACTCCAAGCCGGGCGCCCACCGCCACCAAACTTCGACCGAGCGGCCTACGTCGATCCACGGCTGTCGTCAGTCTTAATTTGCCGGAAGCGCCTGCAAATCTCACCATTGAGACCCGCAGCCGTATCTTCAAGGAGCCGGCTGCTCCTGCAGCAGAGGTCATGGGGTACTTTGTGCCGCCAGTGCCTTGAGTCGGCCATGCTTCGCTGACCCACCCCAATTTCAAAGTCACACTTACCATTTCCACCTGCGCTGCCGGCGAGTAGCCGTGAGTCGCCACTACGGCCAGGCAAGCGCCTTCAAACTGCCACCTCATCAAAGCCGACCGCCCTTGCCGGCGTACCATTCAGCTGCTGCAGCCGCCTCTACTTCGCCGAGCTGCGGCCGCCCCGGCCTTGTGCTTGAGTTGTCGCCGCCTCGCGCTGATCCAAAGAGCCACCCCGGGCCTCCTCCACGGGGACAACCGGCTAAGAAAAGAAGATGTGAATTTTCTAAAAGACTCCTACGACCCGGAAACAGAGACGAGTACGACCCACGATGGTCTAGCCGTCCAAGTTACACACCCGCCTGGCATCGCCCTCGCCGGAGCGGCCTTCACTCCAAACCGACTCTGAGCTGCTGAGCCGCCGAGCCAGCCCTCCGCCTTCGATTCCGCACCTGAGTCACCTAGTTGAGCCGACAGGATCTCCTCTGTTGTTGCGGTTTCGTCTGAGCCGCCGGTCCATTCCGAGTCAATCTTATGGTCTTAAACCGGATCAACTCCGAGTCACAGCCGAGCTACCTCCATCGCGCACTCGCCGGAGTGCCGCATTGTCTGGTCGAGCCACCTCTGGGACATGTAGAGCCGGCCATGCTCCGCTATGAGTCGTCGCCGAGTGCTACGACCAGCCTGCTTCTGCCACAGAGCCGTCGTCGAGCACCGCATTCCATTAGAGTTGTCTGCTCGCCGCACTACCCTGCATTTGAGTCGGCCTCAACCTCACTTTAATGCGGGTGAGTCGCCCCCGCCTTGGAGCTGATCCTTTGAGCCGCGTTTCCACCTCTGCTGCGGGAGTTGGTTGTCAGAGTACCACTTCTTGAACCTTTCCACCAGCAAGTATGTATCCGTGTCACCATACGCAACGGAGAAGATAGCCCTGATGGTTCCAAAGCTGATGCTACTCAAATGATTACCTTGGAGTTTTCTAGTACCAGCCTCGGATTTGATCAGTACAAGGTGGTCAGGCTCCTGCTACATCGGCAAAGATATGCCCCCTATGGCAGTGCGAGAAGCCTCCTGGGCGGGTCACACGCAAATCCGTCTGCCTTGGGTCGCGCCCTCGACGAGCCGCCACGGCCTTACGGTGCAATCAACAACTGTTTCGGCCTCCTCTACAAGTCGCCATCATTGGCCGCCGCGTCGAAACCGCTTGTCGCAAGGGGCGTTTCTGCTCTGCTTCTAAGCCGCCTTCGCATCAACCCAGCACTGCCGTCGCAGTTCGCCTTAAGTCCCCACCGCCTCGTTGAGTCGGCTGTGCTTAAATCGTTGTTTCTTCTACGACGCTCGACCCGCCACTGTTCAACCCGCTTTCGCCTTAAGTCGCCGAGCCAACAGGACTGAAGCGGGATGCTCCTTCCAATGGGCTGTGTCAACCCTTATTGGTAGGATCGAGCTGGATTCCTTACCAAGCAGCCGCATCAAGCAGTCGCTGGAGAGCCGCTTTGCGCCGAGCATCCGTTGGAGAGCCGCCCCGGCCTGAGCTGCTCGCTTCGCCTTGCCGTGAGCTCACCTCACATGCGCCTTCTGCTGACTCCGCCGGACTCGGCCTTGTCGCGCGATGATCTTACCATGGGTCAGACGCCTTTAGTTGAGACGGCATTGCTTTTGTCAGCCGCTGACCCGCCAGCTTCACCTTCGCCTACTTCCGCAGTTGTTGTGACCATGGCATCGAGACGCCGTGGCAAGTTAGCTGCCTCTGTTGAACCCCCTCTATTGCTCGTCTTGAGGCGCCATGGGCTATCAGACACATTAAGTCACATCCAACACAGCTGCTGCCGCCATTTCTACAGGCTCCAAGCCACTGTTCACCTCGCCAGAGTTATCCGCCTTCAAACCATCTCACAAGCCGCCGGTTGTTTCTGCTCCTGTTCAGCCGTGCATCACCAAGTCGCTGCCACATCCAAATTGCCCTACCGGGCCACTTCAGGCGCAAAACCGTCCGCGAGCCGAGCCGGCCGTTGTGTGATATCGTCTCGCTTTTGTTGTGCACCTCTTTTCCTTGGTGCACCTCGTGAGCCAGCCCTGCGTGCCTCTAAGCCACCGCCATCCATCGCGGCAGCATGGCCTCACCCTGAGCCCTGTTTTGCCGCCCGTGAGCTAGCGATCAGCCCGCCAACGCCTCCCACCATTCAGGTCTCGCTCAAAACTCCTGCTCTGTATGTACGATGACCCGTCCACACCCCGTGCACCCTTGTACCTGCTGATGAAGGAATATGTGTGATCGGTTGAAAGAAAAGTCAAAGTGGATACAAAAAAGGGGGTCAACATGACCCGGAGAATCAATCTTGAGCTGCCCGGTTCCATGCTTTAAGCCGCCATCTCCACTGTGGCCATGAGAGAATGGTTAAATCACAGTTAAAGTGATTGGAGGTGATCTATGGATGCTATATACGGCTCATTTTTCGTCCAGACAAATCAGGTGAAAGCTGTCCAATCAATTTTTATTGATACACTTTTTTTAGAACAATTACTCTCGTTTGTGCAATTTCTTATGCAGAACTATTCATCATTACAAAAGAGGCCATTAAGCTATGGCCCTTGCCTACACCAGACGGGCTAATGGACAGGTGTAAGTGCATCTAGTCCCACCCCTAGTTGGTTTTGGAGTATTGACGACAAACCTAGTTGAGGGACTAATGTGTTTGTGAAAATTGCAGGATAACACAGGTAGAAGTCCCTCATTGATTCGGTTTTCCTACCAGAGATGACCCCTAAAAATGTATGAAGACATTGAAGTCAAAGGTGGTATATGAAGACATTCACATTGAAGACTATGACAAGAGAAGACATCGCATGAAGCCTATGTTGCTCGAAGACTTAGATCTTTCGTAGTTCTTTTTCTTCTTTGTTGAGTCATAGGAACCACTGTACTGTTAAGTGGGGTCCAAGAGAACCATTCAGAATGACTGAAGTGATGCTTAAACAAAACCTATGTCTTCGAGTGAAGACTATGAGAGCGAATCTTGTCCAGAGTCGGACAAGTCAGCTTTGCTTGTAGCCCAAGTAAAGTTGTCGTGTGAGTTTGAAATCTGATCGTTGGAACATGTGTCAGTTCCTTAGTGACCCAGGGTCATTTCAGACAAATCAGGTTGGGTTGCCTTGTGGCTATAAATAGCCCACCCCCTACAACCATAAACGGTTGGCTGCTCAGAGTTAGTGTACGGCTTCTGTCGTTTGAGAGCAACCCACCTCGAAGCATTTGAGAGAGACTTCCTTGCGAGGATAAAGCCCTAACCACCCAGAGCCAAAGAGAATTAGGCATCACTTAAGTATTCTTGTGTGTGTGATCTGAAGACTTATTACACTTGAGGACTGTGCATCCTCCAACCGGTTAGGCGTCGCGTTCTGAGCATCCAAGAGACATTGTGGATCACCGGTGAATGAAGTCTGTGAAGGTTTGGGAGTCTACCTTGAAGACTTACCAGAGTGATTGGGCGAGGTCTGTGTGACCTTAGCTCAAGGGGAATACGGTGAGGACTGGGTGTCCTGAGCTGCGTGTTCAGGACTGGGTGTCCGGGACTGTGTGTCCTCAGGTTTAAATACCTAGCCGCCCTAACCAGGCGTAGAGTTGTCACAGCAACTGGAACTGGTCCAACACATCATTGTCTTCAACAAGTCACTGGTTTCATCCTTCCCTTCTCTTTACGTACTGTTACTCCTTGTGAAGACATTGTATGATTGCACTATCTTTTATCTTCACTGAGTGACTGCGTGTTCTGTTTGGCTTCATAATTTCTTCCTACTTGATCCTTACTACATTGCTGCTCTTAGTCATTGTGCTTTCACTCTATTGAATACCTGACTATGGCTTGCCTAGTGTAGTCTACCTTCCGCTGCAGGGTAATAGGTTTATTTCAGTCGTTTGTCTTCATAACTTCCACGTTTTGAAGACTTTCATAAAAATCGCCTATTCACCCCCCCTCTAGTCGATATAACACACTTTCAATTGGTATCAGAGAAAGGTACTCCCTTGTTCTGTGTGATTCGGTTTAACCACCTGGAGTTTTAGCTATGTCGACTGCAGGGATAATTAAAGTCTCCGTTGCGTGCCCCGTCTTCGATGGAACTGAATATCCCTACTGGAAGAATAAGATGTGCATGCATCTTGAAGCCATTGATGTCAACCTATGGTATGTCGTCAAGAACGGCGTTCCCAAGGCTGGAGAAGGTGTCACTGCTGCTGACGTCAAGAAGTTCGTTCAACTGGACTCCACTGCCAAGAATATCATCTGTGGTCATCTGACCAAAGGACAGTATGGCCGTGTGAGTGCTTTGGAAACATCTAAGCTAGTCTGGGACTGGCTCTCCAAGGTCAACGAAGGCATCTCAACCCAGAGAGATCAGAGAATCAGTGTCCTTCGCAACCTCTTCAACCGCTTCAAGAGAAATGACAATGAGAATGTCCAGTTCACATTTGATCGACTCACTGACATCACGAATGAGCTTCAAGCCCTTGGCGCTACTGAGATCACCAAGCATGAAGTCGTCAAGACACTACTGAGATCACTTGACAGTTCGTTTGACACCCTAGCCCTGATGATTCAAGAACATCCTGATTTCAAGACACTCGAGCCGTCTAACATACTTGAGAGGCTCAACACACATGAGTTTTAGCTTTCTGAGAAAAGAGATATCTACGGTCCAAACTATGGGCGAACTCGTGCCTTGAAGGCAAAAGTTGTCTCCTCATCTGTAGAAGAATCTGACAGCAGTTCTGATGATCCTGAAGACATTGGAAGGGAACTTGCTATGCTTGTCAAGAAGTTCCAAAAATTCACCAAGAAGAAAGGCTTCAGAAAGTCTTCCCGATCAAGCTCAAGGAATGATGAAGTTCCTGCTCATGACTACAAGAAGAAAACATGTCACAAGTGCAAGAAACCTGGCCACTTCATCTCTGAGTGTCCGCAGTGGGACAATGAGAATAAAAAGAAGAAGAAGAGCAAGGAATATGACTCTGACGACAAGAAGAAGAAGAAATACTCAAAGTCCTCTTCCAAGTCTTCTTCAAAGTCTTCATCACACAAGAAGAGCTCATCTGGCAAGGCACGTGCGTTTGTTGGCAAGGAAATGGATTCAGAGGAGGAGTCCGCTTCTGAGGAGGCGGAGGTGGAGTCTGAGGAGGAGTCCGATTCTGGCGTCGCAAGTCTAGCTACAGCATACTTTGCCAAGTCCATCTTCAACACTGAAGACAATGACCTCATCACCGACACCGATGCAAATGATAAGGACTACTCCGCTCCTACCTACTGCTTCATGGCACGTGGTGCCAAGGTAAACACACGCACTACTCACTATCAAACATCCAGTGACGATGACTCTGATTCTGATTCAAAACCCAGCTACAAAACACTTGCTAAAATTGCAACTGAACAACAGAAAGCCATGGAACATATTCAAAAACTGTTAGACAAAAGCGATGATCTGTTAGGCGCTGAAATGACTCATTCGGAGTCCTTAATTGAAGATATAAAAAATCTTCACGTTAAGTATGAGGAACTTGAAAGTCGTCATGAAACGCTCTCAACAACTCATGAAAAGCTTTCCTATGATTATCTTCAAAGGAAGCAAGATCTTGAGAAATTGGGAGCGGCTCATGAAGATCTTCAAAAGGAAAATGAGTCATGTCAGGACCCCGACTCGATGTCACATCGATCTAGCCGGTAACACCTCATATCACTTTGCGGCCTCACGCACGGTATCCCCACGGGTGTCGCCTTACCTTTGCCCGGGACCGTTTGCGCCTTTTGGCTCACGTATATGATAGTGTCGCTAGCATCCATATGATAAGGAGCCCGGGCTGACATGACTAGTCGTAAACCCAAAGTGGCACAGACTTACAGGGACAGGCATCCATGACCCAGCTTCGAACGTGTCGGTCATCAGCAAGTGGGTCCGGGCTGTAGCACTGGGCTAGCAGGACTCCGGTAAACCGGGCTGTAGCGGGCTAACAGGACTCCGGTACTCAAAGTGTGACATTTCCCCGAAGGGACAGACACAGGAACGAAGAAGGACACATGCCGGCCAGCCTAAGTGTTCCGGAGCAGTAGCAAGCTACCATGGCTCAGTGGAAACACTAGGAGACATTTCCCGGTAAGAGAGGCTACTAAAGATAAACAACTAGATGGTCAGATCCCACACATACCAAGCATTTCAATAACATACACACAATATGCTCGATATGTGCAATACAACATGGCATCACAAAATGACTCTACTACTCAAGTAGTTTATTCAATAGGCTCCGAGGAGCGAGATATTACAAACATGGGTCTCGTGACCCAACACTCAGAGCATACAAGTCAAAGCACAAGCGGAAGCTATCATGTCTGAGTACAGACAACTATAAATGAAAAGGCTGAGAAGCCAGACTATCTACCAGATCCTGCCGAGGGCACAAGATCGTAGCTGAGGTATCAAGCTAAACGTCGAAGTCCACGTGAAACTACTAGCGAGACCGAAGTCTCTCTGCAAAAACATAAAATAGGCAAACGTGAGTACAAATGTACCCAGCAAGACTTACATCAGAACTATCTATATATGCATCATTATCAACAAAGGGGATGGTAGGGTTTGACTGCAGCAAGCCAGCTTTGACTCGGTGGCTATCCTAAACTACGTCTGCAAGCGACTCTTTTGAGGTGGCGCACACGAGTCCACATATTCACCATATCAATACACCACTATGGATCCGCTCCCGTCTCCCTACGAGAACGCCATCCATAGCACTCACGCTTATCTTGCGCATTTTAAAGTATCCACTTTCACTTGTCTATGAACTGATATAAGCAACCCAGAAGTCCTTTTCCGCGGACACGGCTATTCGAATAGATGATATTAACCCTGCAGGGGTGTACTTCTTCATACATGTTTCCACCACTTAGCGTCTGCACACGACATGTGCTCGGCAGACTTCAAGCGAAAGCCGACGTGGGTGTAGACCACGACCTACCTAAACACTCAAGTCTCTAGTCCAGGTTTATCGCCTATTCGGGTTCCATCCATGAGGAGATCCGGCCGGAGTTTCGCTCACAGCCCCAAACGATGTGAACAGGGTTCCGTGACACCAAACGGGCGCCCGGTTTACCCGGCCACGTGCCTACCGCATCACAGCCCACCCCTACGGTCAGCGCTGTCCACGGCCTCCAGCATACTACAAACACCAGAAACTACTTGCAACTCCTGGACAGAGGACAAGGGTGAATAAGAAGTCGAGCGGGGTCATATTTCAGGGCCCAATGTATGGTAGTAACTGAATCATGGATCACAAACACAGAACTCAGTTCCTGAGGACGGCTACAATGAGACAACCCACCATGTACTCCTACATGGCCTCTCACCGCTACCTTTACCAAATCGTGTTCACACACTTAGCTCACACACAGTAGGACATGTTCACACGCCTCTGATTCATCCCCGATGAATCAGACCTGACTCAACTCTAAGCAGTAGCAGGCATGACAAACAAGCATGAATGAGTAGGCACAACAGGGCTCAAACAACTCCTACTCATGCTAGTGGGTTTCATCTATCTACTGTGGCAATGACAGGTCATGCAAAGGATAAAGGGGTTCAGCTACCGCAGCAAGTAACAGATAAATCGGTGTTGTCCTAATGCATTAAAAGAGAGCAGGGGCGAGAGAGTAGGATTGTATCGGAATGAACAAGGAGGTTTTGCTTGCCTGGCACTTCTGAAGATAACATTGAGTCTTCATCAGTGTCAACGATCACATCATCGGTACCACGTCTATCGAGAGGGGACAAATACCGGCAACACAGAAAAACACAATCAATGCAATGCACAATATGATGCATGATCATGACATGGCAAAATGAATGTGTTTTGAGCTAATGCAACTAGCAATAGATTAAATGAAGTTGGTTTGAATACAAGATTCAAATTCAAACTCCATATGTGATTATTTAAATGCCCTTTATATGATTTGTGCTAAACAGCACCTATAAGTTGTTCTAACATGCATGAAAATGGTACAGATGGATTCCTTGAATTTTTCTGATAATTTTTCATATATAATTTATTTAATTTGGAGTTACGGTTAATTTTCTATGATTTATTGAAGTTTTAGCTATTTTCTGAAATTAATAAATCATTTTAGATTTATTTAAATTCCAGAAAGGAATTATTGCGTCAGCACTAGGTCATGCTGACCTCAGCATAGTCAACAGGGGCTGGTCCGGGTCAAACCTGACCAGTGGGGCCCACTGGTCAGTGACAGGGGGTTAACAGGGGTTTATTCAGTTTAATTAAAAGATTAGGGGGGGGTTGGGCCCACTGGTCAGCATCTAATAACTAACTAATATTTAGTTTAACATTAATCCTAGCCTAATTAGCCGGGCGGGCCCGCAGGTCAGTGAGAGAGAGAGGGGGTCAAACCGGGCAGTGGGTCAACCCACGCCGGTCAGCGGGTCAGCGGGCGCCGGCGTTTAGCCGCCGGCGAGCCCGACGCAGCGGCGCAAGTGCAATTCGCTGTTCCGGCCACCAAAAGGGTCGGGGAGGGTACCTACGGGGAGCTGGGGATGGGCTGAGGCTCTTGGTGGAGGGACTTGAGCTCGGGGCAGTCGGAATCGACGCCGGCGGCGAGCTATGCGGCGGTCGGAGCTCGGGCACGCTCGGACACGGCGTTTTGGGGCACGGGAGGAGGAGTGGGTAGGTGCTCTGGGTTCCCGGGAACGCGACGAGGACGACAGCGTGCTCGGACGCGACGTGCGGGGCCTCTAGCCGCGGCGACCTCGTGGCCGGCGGCGACGAGCTCTCGGGCTCGGCGGAGCCCGTGGTTAGAGGAAAGAATCGGCATCAGGGAGAGGGGGGTTCGGTGCGGGGGCTCACAGCGATGGCGATGGGATGCTCGGCGAGGTCGGGGACGGCCCGGAGCCGGCGAATTCGTCGACGGCGACCGGCGGGTCCGAAGAGGGGAAGAACGGCGGGGCGGCGCCTCGGGGCTTCTCCGGTCGCGTGAGATGGCGGGGAGGGTGAGGATGGAGTGGCGGAGCTGGTGGGCTAGTTGGGGGAGCGAGGGAGGCCCTGTGGCCGCGGTGGTGGCGAGCGGCGGCGACGGGCACGCTCGGTGGTCGCGAGGGAGAGAAACAGAGGAGGGGAGAGAGGACGGGAGTGAGCGGTTGGGTTCGGGAACGCGCGTGGCGTCTCCAGAGAAAGCCAGGGCGTCGAGGAAGCACGCAGGCAGGGAGGAGGTGGCCTGCGCGTGGCCAGCAGGAGGCGAGCACGCGCCCCTGTCCTACTGTCCAAGGAGGAAGACGACAGGGGGCAGCGGTGGTGGGCTGGGCCGGCAGGGCGCTAGGTGGGCTGCGCCAGGTGAGTACTGTTCTCTGTTATTTTTTTTTATTGTTCCTGTTTTCTATTATTCTTCAGTCTTTAGGGATTTATTTAAAATACTGAAATAGATCCAAAAATCATGAAACTAGTAATGGATACTGTTTAGGATATATAGCACAGTAAACATTTTAGTTTATGATTATTTGAGCATTTAAAATATTTAATAGCATTTAAATGCCCAAATGCAAAGTACATATGATTTAATTCAATGACCAAATATGTCATGGAAAAATGTGCAACACCTCTGGTTATGGTTCTAGCATTTTCCAGAAATGATGAACATTTTTGAAAGCCATTTGGACTCATTGAGAATATTTTAGTTGAACCTAGTTGAATTCATTTGGTGCTAGGGTTTAGTCAATCCCCATTTCAAGTTCATTCAAAAGTTAAACATGATGCACACATGAGGCTAGGCTAGAGCAATGCCAGAAGCTAGGGATGTGACAAGTCACTTCGCTCCAAACAGATCAGTTCCGCTCAGGAAGGATTTGAACCACCATGTCTTAAGTGCATTGAGCGTGATAATGCTACTACTGTTGCTGAATGTTCTATTGCTGCTACTGTTGCAATATCTTCAACTGTTGATGTGGGAACTAACCCCTCTGCTGAGGATTCCACTGCTATTGCTGATGAGAATGCTAGGTTGAAGACATTGCTTGAAACAGGGATGTACAGAAGTCTTAAAGGGCATCAGACACTATGTGATGTCCTCAAAAAGCAGATCTTGAACCGAAACCCGAGGAAAGAGGGTGTTGGGTTCGTAAGGAAAATGAATGCTGATGGCTCTTACTGGAAACCTGAGCAGTACCCCAGAACCACATGGGTTGCTGCAAAGGAATCTTCAGCAGATCTATCCAATCTATCTGGCTTCTCTTGTGCAAATCCCATTGTCATTGATGAATCCTTTGATGCAAACTATAAACTGTTTAAGAATCAAAATGGTGAAGTGTTTGCCAGGTACATTGGTACTAACTGCAGGAATGGACCGCCTATGAAGAAGATCTGGGTTCCGAAAAAGTGTCTGGAGAATCTTCCTGTGAATGTCATCATGACACCACACGTGAAGAAGACAAACCTCAGACCACAGACTTCATACGGTCCAAAGGCTTCATACAGACAGAGGACTCACCTGAGTCGCACTAACGCAAATGTTTTGCAGAGAAACCGTACTCAGGCCTATGAATATGAGCGCGGTTTATCAAACCGCCATGTTCATAAGACCAAGAACTATTCTGCTTATTCTTATGAGTACTATTGTCCGCCTGCAAGACTTTTTGCTAGGGCTCCAAAGCCAAAATTCTCAGATGCTGCACTTAGACTTATTGCTTCTAAGCCAGCCTTGAAGATGTGGGTGGCTAAGAAAGCTTAACTCTCTTTTGTAGGGAAAGGTCTCTAGCAGAAAACCAAAATCGTCTGACGCTATTGCTGGGGACCTTAAACATCTTGTAGGGCGCAAGATCAAATGCCCGAATGGTCTTACTATGTACTTCGTTCCTGAATCACTTGCTACTCTCCCTATCAGTCCTAATCTGGATCTAAACTTTCATAACCCACTGGTTCGTCAAATGTTTTTGCTTCACAATTCTCTTCGTGAAGCCTATCCCCCTAACTGCACTGTAGGGTACGACACCAGCGTCTTCATAATGGATTATTGATAGTGGGTGTACCAACCACATGACTGGCAAAAGAAGCCTTCTTATGGACTCAACCTTACGTCCATCCGACAAGAGTCACATCACATTTGCTGACATTGGTAAAAGTAAGGTATTGGGTCTAGGTAGAGTTGCAATCTCAAAGGATCAACACATGGATAAAGTCATGCTTGTTGAATCCCTTGGCTTAAACTTAATGTCTGTCTCAATGCTTTGTGATTTGAACATGATCGTAATATTTGGAAAATATCGTTGCCTTATACTAATGGAATCTGACAAGTCTCTAGTGTTTGAAGGGTATCGGAAAGATGATTTGTACGTGGTAGATTTTTCGGCAGGACCACAGCTTGCCGTATGTCTTCTAGCAAAAGCTTCAGAATGCTGGCTCTGGCATCGGAGGCTAGGGCATGCTGGCATGAGGAACCTCAACACCCTTGCAAAGAATAAGCATGTCATAGGCATTGAGGGCGTCAAGTTCAAGAAAGACCACTTATGCGGTGCCTATGAAGCAGGGAAGATGACGAGGGCCAAACATCCCTCGAAGACAATCATGACAACCACTTGACCCTTCAAACTGCTCCACATGGATCTTTTCGGTCCCACTCATTACTCAACTCTTCCTACTACTGCTTGCCTCTATGTCTTTGTTATTGTTGATGATTATTCTAGATATACTTGGGTGCACATAATCCTTTACAAGACTGAAGTGCAGGATGTCTTCAGACGCTTCGCCAATCGAGCTATGAACAATTATGGCGCCAAGATAAAGCACATCAGAAGTGACAATGGCACTGAATTCAAGAACACTGGCCTTGATACATATCTTGATACCTTGGGCATCACACATGAATTCTCGGCCCCGTACACGCCACAGCAAAATGGCGTCGTCGAACGCAAGAACAGAACACTCATTGAGATGGCCAGAACGATGCTAGATGAATACAAGACCCCAAGAAAATTCTGGCCTGAAGCCATTGATACTGCATGCCATAAAATCAATCGTGTTTATCTTCACAAGCTTCTGAACAAGACATCTTATGAGCTCCTTACTGGCAAGAAGCCAAATGTCAGTTACTTCAGAGTATTTGGTGCCAGGTGCTGGATCAAGGATCCACATCACACTTCAAAATTTGCACCAAAAGCACATGAGGGTTTTATGCTTGGATATGGAAAGGATTCGCACTCCTACAGAGTCTTCAATCTCTTTCTCTATAAAGTGGTTGAAACAGTGGATGTGAGATTTGATGAGACTAACGGTTCACAAAGAGAGCACCTGCCAAATGTGCTAGATGAAGTTCCATCCAGCGAATCAATCAAGCTAATGGGAACTGGAGAAATCATACCCTCTGAAGCTCAACCTGAAGAGGAACTTATCATCTCCGCACCCGATCAACCTAAAGACAATGCTCAGTCTGAAGACAATCACACTAACAATGACAATGATCAGCAAGAGCAAAATCTTCGCCCTGTACATCCTCGTGTTGCCAATGAAGTGCAGATTGAGAGAATAATTGATAGCATCAATGCACCTGGTCCGCTTACTCGTTCAAGGGCGACTTAGCTGGCAAATTTCTGTGGGCACTTCGTATTCGTCTCAATAACAGAACCCAAGAAAGTTGAAGAAGCCTTCATGGAACCTGAATGGATTCAAGCTATGCAAGAAGAGCTTCAATAGTTTGAGCTGAATAATGTATGGGAACTGGTTAAGCGTCCTGATCCTCGGAAGCACAACATAATTGGCACCAAATGGATATACCGCAACAAGCAAGATGAGCATGGTCAAGTTGTCAGAAACAAAGCTCGCCTCGTTGCTCAAGGATATACTCAAGTGGAAGGCATTGACTTTGATGAAACATTTGCTCCTGTGGCTCGACTTGAAGCCATACGCATACTGTTGGCCTATGCAAATCATCATAACATACTTTTATATCAAATGGATGTGAAGAGTGCTTTTCTCAATGGCAAGATTGAAAAAGAAGTGTATGTTGCACAACCGCCTGGCTTTGAAGATCCAAAACATCCTGACATGGTATACAAGCTCAACAAGGCACTGTATGGCCTCAAACAAGCCCCTCGGGTTGGTATGACACACTCAAATACTTCCTGAAGAGCAAAGGCTTCATACCTGGTTCCCTCGACCCCACTCTCTTCATGAAGACATATGATGGTGAACTGTTTGTGTGCCAAATATATGTGGATGACATTATCTTCGGCTGCACCAATCAGAAGTACAGTGAAGAGTTTGGATATATGATGCAAGAGCAATATCAGATGTCCATGATGGGAGAGCTGAAGTTCTTCCTCGGTCTCGAAATACGACAGCAACGCAACGGCATCTTCATATCTCAAGAGAAGCATCTCAAAGATTGCCTGAAGAAGTTTGGTATGCAAGACTGCAAAGGCTTAACGACGCCAATGCCAGCCAAACATCATCTAGGTCCCGACGACAATGGTAAAGAGTTCGATCAAAAGGTATACCGCTCCATGATTGGTTCTTTACTTTATCTATGTGCATCTAGGCCAGATATTGTGCTTAGTGTTTGCATGTGTGCTCAATTCCAAGCGGCACCAAAGGAGTCGCATCACTTAGCTGTGAAGCGAATTCTTCGATATTTGGCTCACACCCCAACTCTAGGATTATGGTATCCAAAGGGCTCAGAGTTTGATCTGGTTGGATTCTCGGATGCTGATTATGCTGGTGACAAGGTGGATCGCAAGTCTACATCAGGCACATGTCATTTTCTGGGACGATCACTTGTATGTTGGTCTTCAAAGAAGCAGAACTGTGTATCTCTCTCCACTGCTGAATCTGAATACATTGCTGCTGGATCTTGCTGTGCTCAGCTTCTATGGATGAAACAAACACTCAAGGACTATGGCATTCATCTGAAGCAAGTGCCACTCTACTGCGACAACGAAAGCACCATCAAGATTGCCAACAACCCAGTTCAGCACTCGAAGACAAAGCACATTGAAATTCGTCATCACTTTCTCAGAGATCATGTTGTGAAGGAAGATATTGATATCATACACGTCAACACTGAAGAGCAATTGGCAGATATCTTCACCAAGCCCTTGGATGAGAAGAGATTTTGCAAGTTACGGTGTGAGCTAAATATCTTGGAATCCTCAAATGTCCTGTGATTAGGCACACATCCTAACACTTATGCATATTGATGACTTAGATGTGCAACACACGAAGAAAAGTATATCTTCAATCAATGAAGACATACATTCTAAGTGTGAATACATTAATGTGGAATTTGACTTCAGAGCGCCACGATAATTGTGCGTCGTGTCTGGGTCTAATACTTCCTATACGGTGGGTAACGCCACCACCAAACTTTCTGTTTGAAGTGCTTCACTCATGGTGTTACATTAGCTATGTCTTCATATTTGGTTTGGCTTCAATCTCAACATGTCTTCATGATTATCTTCACTATGTTGATTATATATATACATATACTAGTGTTCTGTCCTCTACAGCATTCACTTATAGCTATGTCTTCTTGTTGAATCTTTTGAACTAAGTGAATGTGATCGGACCCTAACCTCTCTATGCTTTCTATATCAAACTCT
This sequence comes from Triticum aestivum, assembly GCF_018294505.1. Classification (NCBI taxonomy): domain Eukaryota; kingdom Viridiplantae; phylum Streptophyta; class Magnoliopsida; order Poales; family Poaceae; genus Triticum; species Triticum aestivum. The sequence goes on from NC_057797.1 coordinate 590,156,892, forward strand.
ATCTCTCCAAATCATATGCATTCTATTGAAACTATCAAATGTCTTCTTTGCGTCCTTGTCAGCAGAAGATACAGAGACAACCATTAAGTCTATTTTCAATGCTCATTCCTTCACCTGAAACCCGGAGAAGTGGGAACGACCACCCGACAATCCAGGCGTGCATGGGACGTGGAACAACCCCCGATATGCTGCATGACGGCCCCGTGCCCATCAGATGTGAATCGCCAGGGGCACCTATGTAATAACACAGTGCCGCCCCTGTACCTATAAATACACGCCTCACCACAGTCATTATCTCTTCTTCCACTCTCGCACGAACCCTAGCGCCACCGCTAGCACTCGACGATGCCGGCGACGAAGCGCTTAGCTGCCGCAACCTCTCCGGCGCCGTCTTCATGCCGACCGCGGACATCATCCTCTCCGCCGTCGCTGTAGGTGTCCTCCATCGCCAAGTAAGGGCACGGAAGATCGAACTGCTCGGCCTCCTCTTCCACTCCATCTAGCAGTTCTTCGTGTGGTAAATAAAACCTCCTTTTTACTCCCCCCTTTGATCCTACAGCTTTATCACTTTCTACCACAAGCAGTTTCTATTCACACAAGTTGGATCCCTTTCATACTGCATCTCATAACATGCCTAGTATATTCAGTTATGCTTCACAAAGTAGTTAGATTCCTCACTTGTACTGATTCGTGGATTCGTACAAATTTGGAACCAACTCCTTATCTATGAGTGAATGTCTTCGCACGATGAGGTCAATGTCTTCTAAACTGATTTATCTTCAAAATCTTCTGAGAATGCATATGACCTCTTCCCCTTCCCTCGCACCTTAATGCTGTCACAGGTACATGTCCGTGGGAGAATCCTTTGGTTCTCATAGTCTGCATTCATTTGCGGAATTCTTACAGCATCACATAAATTCTCCCGAAGCCAGTTCCTGTTTGTCTAGCAAGCGAAAACCTTTGAAGCCTCTGAACGTATTGAAGCCTTTCAGATTAAGGTTCATGGCTTCAAAAAAATCAGCAAGGAAGGGTGGCAGAAAGCATCGAGGAGAAACATCAAGAGATCTGCCCGATGACCTCTCAGAACTGTACAAGACAGATCCTGAAGAGGATTACAATCAGGGCAAGACACGAATCCAATGGATTCGACGCTATTGGGCAGAACAGTGGTTCAAGTACAGATTTGTGACCAAGGAATATGCTGAAAAGAATGCCATCAAGCGACTATGGGGAGACATCCTCTACAAAAATCTTCAACCCAGAACCAGAGATGAAGCCATTGAACAAGGCTTCTATCCCTGCATGGTCCGTGGACCACAACCTACGGATGCTGACCCATCGTCCCTGCTATGGTGTCGTGACGACATTCTGTTCAAGCGCAACTTCCAGTTTGCCCAGAACTCAGCAAAGCAAAACAAGAAGACATTGGGACTAGACTTCAACCCTGGTCCTTCTGCTCCAAGGGCTGACGGCACACGTGATGCAGAACCCAATGTCGTCGGTCCTTTCTACAACCTTGAAGGTCTCATCACCCATATCTTGGTTCAAGGGACTACCGTGAACGAGCCTGCAGATGACACTGAATCAGATGAAGTGCCTGCAGCACCGAAGCCAAAGAAGCAGCCAAAAGCTTCAAAGCCTACCTCTGCTCCAAAACTCTCACGGGCGAAGCCACTAGCAACTGCACCTCCTGAAGACAGTGTGCAGTCTGAAGATTTGTCACGCATCTCCAAGCCCCAGAAGGTCAAGATGCCTCTGCCACACACCGGCCAAGAGCTAACAGCTGCTGCCATTCTGCGCAATGATGCCATTGATCTGTCAAGTGATGAAGATCTTGCAGATGACGCTCTTGAGCAACTCATCAAGAGCAAAGAAGAAGCAGAAATCTTCAATGATCTGCCTCTCTTTGATGTAACAATCATCCACAACTTCATTGATGAATGGTTTGACACGCCAAACATCAGCTTCGAAGATCTGCAACTACCCATTGGCCTCAGTGTCACCTTCGATGGTGCAATTGCTTCAGAGTTAGCTATCGCCCAGCGCATTGTTGAACTGAAGCAAAAGATTGACTATGAAAAGGCTCAGTTCAAGAAGCATATGGCCAAGCTCAGCGTGCAAGAGGTGAAGAACTTCAAGATTATGTTGCACGAGCTCAAGGAAGCCTTTCTCAAGAAACATGCAGAAGCTCAAGGTTCTCGTGAGCGCATGAAGGTTCTGGCTGACAAATGTGTGCAGGCCTACAATGAGACTGAGAAGCGCAAGGCCCTTGGGCGTCCTGGCATCGACCCCGGGATGGCAGCAAAGAAGATGAAGAAGCCCGCTATGGCTGAACCTGACGCACCAAGGCAGGAAGCAGATCCCATTGTCTTCCCAACTAGAATGACTGGCTCGAAGCCAAAAAGCCAGTCAACCGCTTCAGAGCTCAAGAAGACAAGGACTGCTGAGGCTGAAGCCAGGAAGAGGAAACATCCTGAAGCCTCTCCTGCTGCCCCCTCCAAGAAGAAGAGGAAGACCAAGAAAGATCGGGCTGCTCCCACAGAGCCTTTGATAGTTGAACCCATTTCCATGGTTCGTCCTAACGCTGAACGCCAACTGACAATCCATGAGCCTGCTTTCACAGAAGCTCATGAAGCTGAAGACTTTCCAGCAGCTGATCCCATAGCTGCTGAAGACATTGGTCAACATGACCATGTAGAAGATGGTGTAGTCCTTCCTTAGCTCGAGAACAACGAACTCATCAGCATTGGTCGTCCTCTGACGCCAATCGCTCAGGATGCTTCATGGGCTGATCGCCCACAAGAGGAAGAAGACTTTGAGGCCCAGCCAACTCCAACTACACAGGCATCGCCTGTGTTGCGCAGGCTTCACAAAGGACCTAGGCCTCCAGTCTCTGCGTCTGAAGCTGAAACTGCTGAAGACATTCCGGCTGCATCAGCCGATGAAGAAGAAGTCCCACAAGCTGCTACTCCCCTGTCCCACCAAGAAGCGGTTCTCGAGGAGAACGTGATTGTGACCGACCCTCCAGCTCGTCAAGTGGAGGTTGAAAATCTTGAGGCTGCCACCACCACCACCAATGAAGCCACTGACGTTGTCATGGCTGAAGCTAATGTGGAGCCCTCCCCAACAAAAGCATCAGAAGTCAGCGAAGCCACTGATCCCACTGCTTCTGTTCCTGCACCTGCTGTCGGTCCCTAGTTCGACTATCATGTTGAGCACAGGCCTCAGGTACAGAAGCCAATCCCAAGATTACCCAGGTTCCTAGGTCCTGCATCAGCACCTGGATCCTTCAATATCAATGGCTTCAGAGCAGACAACACATTCTTCAATAGCTCCAGGAACCCCTACTCAAGGGAAAGGATATCATCTGATCGGTTCTGGAGCTATCCGCAGCGAAGCTATTACTCATGCATTCTATACAATCAAGGTCGCATCTTCCCCCACAAGTGTCTTGACATTGAAGCTATAGCTGGTCTGCCCTGTCTGGAAGAAGCTCTTGATTGCTTCAAAGAAGTTGGATTGCTGCCATTCGTCATTGACCAAGAGCATTGGAATTAAGAGTTGCTGCTCCAATTCTATGCCACACTTCACATCCGCGGGTATAACAGAGATCCGAAGACTTGGGTCCTGGAGTGGATGACAGGAAACGTTCATCAAGAAGCCAAAGCCTTTGACATCATTGAGCTCACTGGTCTGCCCACTCCCAGAGATCTCTACGAATCTGGCTGTCAACTTCACAGTGAAGCTGTGGAGAGCATCTTTCAGAAGCCTGAACCTAACATGAGTCAGATGCTCAGTATGATGAAGCCATTACCCCAAGATGCTGCATATCCCAAAGAGTTCTTTGTTGAAGACCTAGAGTATCTGCCAAGGACTATTTATCACATCATAAGGCGAACTCTCTGGCCCATCAAAGGGCACTCTCCACATGCCAAGCTTGAAGGTGCAATGAAGACTTTGGTCTTCTATATTCTTCATGTAAAATGCTTCAATGCACAAGACTTCTTCATTCGCCAACTTGCTGCATCAGGCTCTGATCTGTTTGGCTTGAAGTTCTACGCCCCTTGGGTCATGCGGCTGATCAAACTTCACCCCACTATCTCATATCAGCCATATGCTTGCAATCATCGGATTTTTCTGCCTGATGTGGATATGTCGATTGAAGCCATCTATCCTGAGCCTGCCAAGGAACCCCTAAGTCTTCAGAATGCAGAGCATCAGAGTTTTTCTCAGAACATTGAAGGAGTTGAAGCAGTCGCTCGTGTGTATCCTTTGGCTGGCACTACACGTGCACCGCATCCTGCTCTCACTGAAGCCACTGACAGTACAACTGCTCCACGACCCAAGAAGCGCACTCGTGTTCTCAATGACCGAGAGCTTCTTGTGGCTCTTCATCAGAAACAGGATAGGCATCATGACTGGCTGAAGCGTCAAATGCAAAGCCTCTTGGTGGATGTTAATCACATTCACAATCTTGCCACCAAGAATGCTTTTGTTGCCCATGAAACTTCTCGTCGCACATGGAAAGGGCTGACACTGATGTGTTCTGAAGATGATCTTCAAGAGGATGGCTTCACTGAGCGCTTCAAGTTTGACTCCACACCTCCTCGAAGGGCAGTGCTGCGACGAACTCCATCTCTTGAAGACTCTGAGTTCTCTTCCTTTGCTGCAACTGTAAATGCCAGAGTGATCGAGGATGGCGACGATGCTACTTCACCGCCGCCTCCTTCAGCATGCTTTGACACTGCTCCAAGCTCTTCTGCACCGCCAAACACCACCGACGACCTTGCTGCATCACCTACTCTTCATGGGAACGAGTAGATGTTCTATGTCTTCGAACCTTTTTGGTCCTTACTGACAAAAGGGGGAGAAGCATACGAGTTTGATAGTCTTCAAGCGGGTCCATATGGGCGGGTGCTTTATATTTTGCTTCGTGTTTACAACTCTCGTTTTGATACATTTGGTTCTTTGATTGTAACACTTAAAACTCGATGGTCGTCTGCTACTTATTTGCCACCTTGTGATGCGATGATAAATTCCGCATGTATGACGATAAATTCCGCACTTAGATCATTTTGCAGACGTCCATTTTCCATTATGCATATCATTATCTTCACATACCTTCACATGCATAGTGGATTGGCATCATAAGTTGAAGAGGATCTCCACAAGCACAACCTGCCATGTGCATTTGCATTCCAAAAGCAAATTACTTATATGCACATCTTCAGGGGGAGCCCTTGCAACTTAAGAAGACAATTCCTTATCCTTTACAATTTCACATATTATATTCCCCGTTGAAAAATTCAACTAGTTTGTCATCAATCACCAAGAAGGGGGAGATTGTAAGTGCATCTAGTGCCACCCCTAGTTGGTTTTGGAGTATTGACGACAAACCTAGTTGAGGGACTAATGTGTTTGTGAGAACTGCAGGATAACACAGGTAGAAGTCCCTCATTGATTCGGTTTTCCTACCAGAGATGACCCCTAAAAATGTATGAAGACATTGAAGTCAAAGGTGGTATATGAAGACATTCACATTGAAGACTATGACAAGAGAAGACATCGCATGAAGCCTATGGAGCTCGAAGACTTAGATCTTTCGTAGTTCTTTTTCTTCTTTGTTGAGTCATAGGAACCACCGTACTGTTAAGTGGGCTCCAAGAGAACCATTCAGAATGACTGAAGTGATGCTTAAACAAAACCTATGTCTTCGAGTGAAGACTATGAGAGCGAATCTTGTCCAGAGTCGGACAAGTCAGCTTTGCTTGTAGCCCAAGTAAAGTTGCCGTGTGAGTTTGAAATCTGACCGTTGGAACATGTGTCAGTTCCTTAGTGACCGAGGGTCATTTCGAACAAATCAGGTCGGGTTGCCTTGTGGCTATAAATAGCCCACCCCCTACAACCATAAACGGTTGGCTGCTCAGAGTTAGTGTACGGCTTCTGTCGTTTGAGAGCAACCCACCTCGAAGCATTTGAGAGAGAATTCCTTGCGAGGATAAAGCCCTAACCACCCAGAGCCAAAGAGAATTAGGCATCACTTAAGTCTTCTTGTCTATGTGATCTAAAGACTTATTACACTTGAGGACTGTGCATCCTCCAGCCAGTTAGGCGTCGCGTTCTGAGCATCCAAGAGACATTGTGGATCACCGGTGAACGAAGTCTGTGAAGGTTTGGGAGTCTACCTTGAAGACTTACCAGAGTGATTGGGCGAGGTCTGTGTGACCTTAGCTCAAGGGGAATACGGTGAGGACTGGGTGTCCTGAGCTGCGTGTTCAGGACTGGGTGTCCGGGACTGTGTGTCCTCAGGTTTAAATACCTAGCCGCCCTAACCAGACGTACAGTTGTCACAGCAACTGGAACTGGTCCAACACATCATTGTCTTCAACAAGTCACTGGTTTCATCCTTCCCTTCTCTTTACGTACTGTTACTCCTTGTGAAGACATTGTATGATTGCACTATCTTTTATCTTCACTGAGTGACTGCGTGTTCTGTTTGGCTTCATAATTTCTTCCTACTTGATCCTTACTACATTGCTGCTCTTAGTCATTGTGCTTTCACTCTATTGAATACCTGACTATGGCTTGCCTAGTGTAGTCTACCTTCCGCTGCAGGGTAATAGGTTTATTTCGGTCGTTTGTCTTCATAACTTCCACGTTTTGAAGACTTTCATAAAAATCGCCTATTCACCCCCCCCCCTCTAGTCGATATAACGCACTTTCAACAGGGTCAATTATAAGTCACCAAGATTCAACATATTCCAGCAATCCACTGGTCATATCATGGTCAAGCATGGAGAGTCTCAAGCCAACTCCTCGAGTAGTCTTAAGACTCGGGGGCTACGAGACTACGATGACATGAATTAGCAAATATTGTGAGATTCAAAACCCCGGGTCATCGGAGGGAAGATAACCCAGTCCCGGAGGCTACCGCCACATTGGTAAAAAATTAAAGACCGTCAGAAAATTTCCGGCTCACAATGATGCTTTGGTTTACGATCCGGCTCAAGGTAAACCTGTCTCCCACAAAGCTTTGAAGCTCTAAATATCCGGTTTGAAATTCCGGTTTAAAAAGAATTCATCTCTTGCAAGTTCGAGTTTTCAGAAGAAAAAAATTACAGGGACCAAAGAGAGTTTGTTGCACAGCACTACTCAAACATAGGCACCCGGCGAGCACAACTCAGAAATATATAACTTGGGGGCTTCTGGCTTATTGAGCTAAGCTATGATTACCCTTTGATCCGGCTCATAGCCACATTTACAGGTCATTTAGGGGCTTCCTGTTCAAACATAGGTCGTGTTCGAACCAAAGAGAACATAGTTGTCGGTACCCTCTTGATCGGCACACTGCCAAACTCACTAGGGGGCTTCTTGATCGTATTTGAATCATAGCTTAACCCCTTTTGGGTCCGACTTGGATCGTATTCAAATCAGGGTCGTTAAAAACCTCTCAAGGTCATTTGGGGGCTTCCTGTTCAAACATAGGTCGTATTCGAACCAAAGAGAACATAGTTGTCGGTATCCTCTTGATCGGCACAACGCCAAAGCCACTGGGGGCTACATGATCGTATTCGAATCCTAGCTTAACCCCTTTAGAACGGTTTCCTGATCGTATTCGAATCAGAAGCCTTAAATTTTTCTATTTTTTTAGTTTTTGCAAACAATCTTTGGCTTTGTCTTGAGACCTTTTTGTTCATATCTGAAGCATATATGTGGTTTCGATTAACCCGTCTTGACTTTGGATGATAAGTCGCCATATATGACAATCATAAACATTTGGAAGTTTTTGGCTTCTAAGGATTGGGTTATCACCCTTACTGCACAGGTATCCTAAACCGGCAGTACGATTCAATATCACAGGAACCGGTTTTCCAGACCGGATTATATTATTCAAATCTTTAATAGCCAACATGGCTGGATTTTTATTATGGTTATCAATAACCAATATTACGATTGAGGATTTCAAAGTCGCTTCAGCGCAATGGATATAATTTATTCTACAATGGAAAGAATAGTCCTGAGTCGCTGCAGGCTGACAACCCGGCACTTGGGGGCTACATTATTCAAATTGAGATTACATCAAATATGTAAGTCCCATGTCACTGCCATCATGCACCATGGCACTTGGGGGCTAATGCAAAGTCATTTTTACTGGCCTTATTGAAGACCCGACTCATCATATCATAATGAGCCGGCCCTTGGGGGCTACACGTTGCTGTTCAAGTCTACATGATCATATCTACAAAGTCCTGCTCATTATTGCATAATGACCCGGCCCTTGGGGGATATACTGATTGAAGTTTTTATGAGCATAAAGCAATTTCAAGTCCCAGGTTACTGCACGCATGACAACCCGTCACTTGAGGGCTACACATGTGGAATACTCAGTTTTGACTAGTGATTGAGATAAACAACATGGATTTCTTCAAAGTGATAATATTTTTGTTAAAGCAAGTCTTAAGTCATTACTTTGTTCTGCTCAAGACTTGGGGGCTATAGGTAATATGGATATGAGGGAGAGAAATCTTCAAAATTCTCGGTTTTGACCCGCCATCGGCAACAATTATAACTTGGCATTATCTATTTATAACCCGACAAGTCTTTCATCTTTAAGCCGGGTGAAGGTCACATGAGTATTTAAAAGACCAATATTTTTAAGCATTGGGAGCTGAGTCAAATGAATTATTCTTCACAGTCTTTCTTTGTGACAAACCAATGTCAGCAAATTGATTATGAAGTTGGCGATTGACCCGGATTTTCTAGAAGAAGAAAATTACAAGGACTTAAAGATGTTCAAGTGCCGCTTACAAGAATATTTAACCCGGAGCATAACCTGTTAAAATTGTTCTTGTGTTTTGTTTACAGGATCAGTTTAACATGGATAAATCCAATTTAAACTGGGGGGCTAATGTCTGGGATATACCCTGCAGTGTGACCCGGCCAGAGATATGATCCGTCTAGGACTTAATGTTTTATTGGTGACCCGGCAGACACAGTCATGTAACCCGTCAGACATAGTCATGTAACCCAGTAGACAAAGTCATGTAACCCGGCAGACACAGTCATATGAGCCAGAAGGTTAAGCAGATAGTTAAGCCAGATAGTTAAGCCGGACAGTTAAGCCAGACAGTTAAGCCGGACAGTTAAGCCAGTTGGTAAGCCAGATTGTAGGTTAACAGTTAAGAAGCCCGAAACGTTAAAGAAAGCCCATGGAGAGAAGCCCATGGAGAGAAAACAGAATAGTTAAGTCTTAAGTCCGAGTTGGACTCTACATGTAACCCGCCCCTTCAACATATATAAGGAGGGGCGGGCACCCCAAGGGGGGAGGTGGAATAATCATCAAGTCTAGACACAACTAGGAGAGCCGGAGTTACAGCGACTCCCTTATGATGATAATGAGACCTAGCCACAAACAGCATGTAGGGTTGTTACCAGATGATGTTTCCCGGGGCCCGAAGTTGTCTAAATATTCGTCTTGCGTGTAGCATCTCTTGATTCCGATCAACCCCTTCAAGCTACCGCATAGATGCGTTGGCCTCACGACTAAGTCCTCGCACTAGGACATCTGTCGTGACGTTTCCACGACACAAGGGGAGCCAAAGAATATTCTCAAGTATTAACAGCTGAGTTGTTAATTGAACCACTCGTGGATAACTTAATATCTGCAGCAAAGTGTTTAGTAGCAAAGTAATATGATAGTAGTGGTAACGGTAGCAAAAGTAATATTTTTGGGTTTTATAGTGATTGTAACAGTAGCAACGGAAAAGTAAATAAGCGAAGAACAATATATGAAAAGCTCGTAGGCAATGGATTGGTGATGGAGAATTATGTCAGATGCGATCAATCATGCAACAGTTATAACATAGGGTGACATAGAACTAGCTCCAGTTCATCAATGTAATGTAGGCATGTATTCCGAGTATAGTCATACGTGCTTATGGAAAAGAACTTGCATGACATCTTTTGTCCTACCCTCCCGTGGCAGTCGGGTCCTATTGGAAACTAAGGGATATTAAGGCCTCCTTTTAATAGAGTACCGGACCAAAGCATTAACACATAGTGAATACATGAACTCCTCAAACTACGGTCATCATCGGGAGTGGTCACGATTATTGTCACTTCGGGGTTGCCGGATCATAACACATAGTAGGTGAATATAGACTTGCAAGATAGGATCAAGAACTCACATATATTCATGAAAACATAATAGGTTCAGATCTGAAATCATGGCACCTGGGCCCTAGTAACAAGCATTAAGCATAGCAAAGTCATAGCAACATCAATCTCAGAACATAGTGGATACTAGGGATCAAACCCTAACAAAACTAACTCGATTACATGATAAATCTCATCCAACCCATCACCGTCCAGCAAGCCTACGATGGAATTACTCACACACGGCGGTGAGCATCATGAAATTGGTGATGGAGGAAGGTTGATGATGACGATGGCAACGGATTGCCCTCTCCGGAGCCCCGAACAGACTCCAGATCAGCCCTCCCGAGAGAGTTTAGGGCTTTGCGGCGGCTCTGTATCGTAAAACACGATGAATCCTTCTCTCTTATTTTTTTCTCCCCGAACACGAATATATGGAGTTGGAGTTGAGGTCGGTGGAGCACCAGGGGGCCCACGAGGCAGGGGCGTGCCCCCCACCCTCATGGACAGGGTGTGGGCCCCCTGGCCTTGATTCTTTCGCTAGTATTTTTTATATATTCCAAAAATAATCTCCGTTGATTTTCAGGTCATTCCAAGAACTTTTATTTCTGCACAAAAATAACACCATGGCAATTCTGCTGAAAACAGCGTCAGTCCGAGTTAGTTCCATTCAAATCATGCAAGTTAGAGTCCAAAACAAGGGCAAAAGTGTTTGGAAAAGTAGATACGTTGGAGAGTATCACTCTACAGGCGTCTCCGATGGTGTTTGTTGAGATGGCATAGATCGAGATTAGGATTTGTCACTCCGATTGTCGGAGAGGTATCTCTGGGCCCTCTCGGTAATGCACATCAATATAAGCCTTGCAAGCAATGTGACTAATGAGTTAGTTGCGGGATGATGCATTACGGAATGAGTAAACAGACTTGCCACTAATGAGATTGAACTAGGTATGGAGATACCGACGATCGAATCTCGGGCAAGTAACATACCGATGACAAAGGGAACAACGTATATCATTATGCGGTTTGACGGATAAAGATCTTCATAGAATATGTGGGAGCCAATATGAACATCTAGGTTCCGCTATTGGTTATTGACCAGAGACGTGTCTCGGTCATGTCTACATAGTTCTTGTACACGTAGGGTCCGCACGCTTAACGTTCGGTGACGACCGGTATTATGAGTTTATGTGTTTTGATGTGCCGAAGTTAGTTCGGAGTCCCGGATGTGATGACGGACATGACGAGGAGTCTCGAAATGGTCGATACATAAAGATCGATATATTGGATGACTATGTTTGCACATCGAAAAGGTTTCAAGAGAGTTCGGGCATATACCAAAGTACCGGGGGGTTACCGGAACCCCCTGGGGAGTTAATGGGCCTTAATGGCCCATAGTGGAGAGGAGGAGGAGGCGGCCAAGGTGGGGGCGCCCGCCCCAAGCCCAATCTGAATTGGGAGGGGGGCCGGCCCCCCTTTCCTTCTCTCCTTCTTCCCCTTCCTTCCCTCTCCTACTTCAACTAGGGAAGGGGGAATCCTACTCCCACCGGGAGTAGGACTCCCCCCTTGGGCGCTCCTAGGAGGCCGGCCCTCTCCCCCTCCTCCACTCCTTTATATACGGGGGAGGGGGCACCCCATAGACACACAAGTTGATCATTGATCTCTTATCCGTGTGCGGTGCCCCCCTCCTCTATAATCCACCTCGGTCATATCATCGTAGTGCTTGGGCGAAGCCCTCCACCGGTAGCTTCATCATCACCGTCATCACGCCGTTGTGCTGACAAAGCTCTCCCTCGACACTCAGCTGGATCGAGAGTTCGTGGGACGTCACCGAGCCGAACGTGTGCAGATCGCGGAGGTGTCGTACTTTCGGTACTAGGATCGATCAGATCGTGAAGACGTACGACTACATCAACCGCGTTGTCATAATGCTTCCGCTTACGGTCTACAAGGGTACGTGGACAACACTCTTCCCCTCTCGTTGCTATGCGTCACCATGATAGATCTTGCGTGTGCGTAGGAATTTTTTTGAAATTACTGCATTCCCCAACGGTGGCATCCGAGCTAGGTCTATGCGTAGATGTTATATGCACGAGTAGAACACAAAGGAGTTGTGGGCATGGGTATATACATATTGCTTGTCATCACTAGTTGTTTCTAGATTCGGCGGTATTGTTGGATGAAGCAGCCGAGACTGACATTACGCATACGCTTACGCGAGACTGGTTCTACCGACGTGCTTCGCACACAGGTGGCTAGTGGGTGTCAGTTTCTTCAACTTTAGTTGAATCGGATTCAATGAACAGGGTTCTTCCTGAAGATCAAAAAGCAATCACTATACCGCATTGTGGTTTTTAATGCATAGGTAAGAACGGTTCTTGCTCAGCCCGTAGCAGCCACGTAAAACTTGCAACAACAAAGTAGAGGACGTCTAACTTGTTTTTGTAGGCATGTTGTGATGTGATATGGTCAAGACATGATGCTAAATTTTATTGTATGAGATGATCATGTTCTGTAACATAGTTATCGACAACTGGCAGGAGCCATATGGTTGTCGCTTTATTGTATGAAATGCAATCGCCATGTAATAGCTTTACTTTATCACTAAGCAGTAGTGATAGTCGTAGAAGCAATAGTTGGCGAGATGACAACGATGCTTCGATGGAGATCAAGGTGTCAAGCCGGCGACGATGGTGATCATGACGGTGCTTTGGAGATGGAGATCAAAGGCACAAGATGATGATGGCCATATCATATCACTTATATTGATTGCATGTGATGTTTATCCTTTATGCATCTTATTTTTCTTAGTTCGGCGGTAGCATTATAGGATGATCTCTCACTAAATTTCAAGGTATAAGTGTTCTCCCTGAGTATGCACCGTTGCTATAGTTCGTCGTGTCGAGACACCACGATATGATTGTCGGATGTGGGTTTCCGGCAAACCCTTAAGGTTCGAACACTGGGGTGCGTGCGAAGTCTTTCCCTCCTACCGATCTACGCTCTAGCTCGCTAAGATCTTGCGGACTAACTCGACGAACTCACAACACAGAAAGACACGGGGTTTATACTGGTTCTGGCCACCGTTGTGGTGTAATACCCTACTCCAGTGTGGTGGTGGTGGATTGCCTCACGGGCTGATGATGAATAGTACAAGGGAAGAACAGCCTCCTCAGGTTAAGGTGTTCTTGTGCATATGAACTTGTGGTGTGAGGATCTGATTCCATCTGATTCCCTCCCCTCTGTGGTGTCTAGTCCTATTTATAGAGGCCCTGGTCCTCTTCCCAAATATCGAGCGGGAAGGGAGCCAACAACGGCGGGCAAATTTGAAGGGGGACAGCTAGTACAAGCTATCCTGACAAAAGCGGTCTTCGCCTGTGAAAAGCTCTGGGGTGACGCCGTCTTGGGCTCCACGATGACCTCCGCCTTGCCGTCCTCCTGGTCTTGGTCTCATTGCACCAATATGGCAACCTTTGCCTGATGCCTCGGTACTCCTCGCCTGCACTTGCCTCCTTGGCACCAAAGAGGAAATAAGGACGTTGTGCGCATCGGCGCCTGCCTGGCACCCACCTGGCACCGTTCGTCATGGCTCATGTCATGAGAGCCTCGTGAGGTTTGCCCCGCCTTGATATCTCCGCTCCTCGTGAGCCTGCCTGGCTTGGCAACTCCAGAGGAGGTCTTGCGTCATCCGCCTCGCGAGGCTTGGCCCCTCGCGAGGGTCTTGGGTGCCTTGTTGATGAAGATGGGCCGCACGGCCTGCTGCTTGGCCACGTCGTGGGCTGCAGGCAGGCAAGTCTGGGGACCCCCATTCCCAGAACACTGATAGTAGCCCCCGGGCCCAAGGTGCGCTCGGGCTTGGCTTCGCGGTGAAGCCAAGGGCCAAGTACAGAGCACCGCAGGCCCCAAAAGCCTGCGGCCTCGGTTGACGCCTAGCGGTTGATTGGACGTGGGCGTCTCCGCTTCCCCATGTTGCCTCAGCGACTGCACAACTTGACAAAGTCCCTGGTATATTCATGATGCCTCTTCCTCACGAGGCGCTTATTTCCCCGTGTCCATCTTGCCTCGGTGGCCTGCATTCGCTCAGGAACTGCAAAAACTTGTCAGGAAGTGTGCTAAAAGATTTGCCATTCACCCAAGCCTCGACTTGGCGCTTTGTATCACGGTACCCGAGGGGCATGGATTAGGAGAGATGCACCAGCTTTCAGGCTCGAACGAGGGTGGCTCGCGAGAAGGCAGAGAGGAGAAAAATGCTCGCGAGGGCACCTGCCTAGCCCCCTCGCGAGGTATGCGAGAGAGAGAACACAAGCAAACCAGAGCCAGAAAATGCGGTAAGAGGCTAGGGGATCAAATCAGCAAGGAACACCAAAAGCAAACTTCGATCAAGAAAAGGTGAGCCAACTACGGACAGCAAATGAAAAAGCCGCGTCCGGCACCTAATCTAGTCTTCAAGTCTTCTCACCAGCGCGGAGCTAAGTGCTGCCACTCTGCCGCGATGGCGGTGGCGGGCCGGCCTGGCACTGCGGGGGATAGCGGCCATGTGAGTTGCTGCTCCTGTCAAAAACAACGACGGCGAACCGGCAAGATGAGGCGGCAGCGAGAGGAAGGGAGAGGCCATGGATTGGGCGAGAGGAGAGAGGAGCGTGGGCGCTGGTGATGGGGATCAAGCGGGTCTGGGTTCGCTGCAGGAAGGAACGAGAGGTGAGGAGGGGAGATGGGATCGGGCTCCTCGTCCCTGTGTGGCGGCGCGAGGGAGAGAAACGAGGGGGATCGAGGGACTGGCTAGGTTTAGCAGTATAGGTGGGTTAGCGTGGGAGGCCCTTGGCCAAATGGGCGACGGGGAAGCAGGCCGCCTAACCGCGGGATCTGCTCTCTTAACCTCTCTCACGTACACTCCTTAAAAGAAAGAGGGAGACAAGAAAGAAAGAAAAATAGAGAGAAGAAAAAGAAGAAGAGGGATTTAGGGAACGAATTTGAACATGCAGGTAATTTAATTGGACTCACAAAAATATGCTCGGTCTGAGAAAATAGGTAGGGAGCCCAATTAACAAAACGGAGATGTTTTGTAGATGTTTGGGGATGTTCCGGATCCAACGGTGACGACTGCCCGGGTCGGGTCCGGGATAGCTTTCGGGCGCGCGCGCGAGGAGGGTCGCAGGCTGATGAGAGAGGTTAGGTAGGGCCTGGCGATGAGTGGTAGTGGGCTGAGATGAGATGAGAGGAGTGCAGCCCGGCAACTATTTCCGGAGACCGAAAACGTCCGACGTTAGACCGACTATATTGCCGCTATAGTTAACCGTTGGGGCGTCAAACAAACTCCGAATGCGATGAAACTTGACAGGCGGTCTATCTACACTATAATAAGACCACACGCCAACTTTCATCCCATTCCGAGAACATTTTCCAGCCACTTATAAAATAATATTTCAGACATGCCGCGGGCGCGTGCAAGTGTGACTGGGCTCAGAACGGACAACAGAAGGAACTGGGGAACCCGGACGGATGCAAGTTTTGAAAACATGATGATGCAATGCACATGATGACATGACAAGATGCAACACGCAAGAAAATGACATGGCAACGACGGCGAATAACTGGGAGACAACGGGCACAACGGTCTCGGGGTGTTACAACACTCCACCACTACGAGAGGATCTCGTCCCGAGATCTAGGATGGCACCAGAGGGAAAACGGAGGAGGAAGAGGAAGAGAGGAGGTAAAACTAAGTTGCTCCTTTGACAAACGAGTGAGACCAAAGAACCTTGAAAAAGGTTAAACCATTTCAAGAAAAGAATACAACGGAGATAAATGAAGTTGAAAACACTCTGTTAGCAAAGAGGAACAAGGAAGAACAACTTTGGGCAGCACTCCGGTTGAGAAGAAAAGGAATAGAATAAGAACTTGGTAAGATGAGGAGATACTTGACGAAATCACAACATACTGCCTTCGGAACAAAAGAATAGACGATAAATAATTGAAATAGGAGAATGGAGAAGAAAATGCCAACTTCTTCCACAAAAGAGCTTGAAAAGGCATCCTTAGGGGAAGGGTCGAACGGAATTGTTGGAAAACCAACAACGAAAAGAATAAGCTTGAAATGGTCTTATGGAATACATCTCAAATTATGAGGTGACAACCTGCCACTCACGGGAAAAAGAATTGGATTGATATGAACAAGGAGACGAGAAAATATTTCACCGGGAGGGTAAAAGAAGAACTTGGGTCACTTATGAGCACCATAGATAGCAACAATCCTTAGGGAAGGCTTTAGGTGAAACATGACACAAGATAGCTCCAACTAGTTGGTTGGTGGATTTAAAATACCTCATTCTTAATAACATGTGAATCATGAAACATGAACTCAAATTATCAAGAATGACATAATACCACCTCCAATGATAAGGTAGAAAGAATTGTACTCCGGATTGCAAGATGAAGAATGCCTGAGCTCCTCTGAAAAGAATGTTGATGAACCCTTCAAGAAGGAATTAAATCTTTGATGAACCATCATGTTGAGCCTCCATGAAGACCTCCGGAAAACAAAAGGAAGAACAAACGGAAGGAAAGAGAAGTTGAAAACACAAGGTGAAACCTTGCAATGATTTAGATGAATCTTCGTGGTGGCATACTTGAAAGAGCTTGGAACTCCGGGAAAAGAAAGGAATAAAGCATCTCAAACCGAGAATGTGATATGATGAACCACTCTGAAAAGAAGAAATTAGAATGCTTGGATGAAACAAGAATAAGAATTATGTTATGCGTATCCTTCACCAATTTAGATTGATGACAAGCAATGGATTTGGCATACTACTTATTCTCGTAGAAAGGATTAAGGTAGATATGGAGCAAACTTGAGAAGGTATTGAACGAACCACCGGAAGGGTTGAAACAACGAATAAATTGATATGGTGACCAAGGAAGAGAACTCTTGAACGGACCACCGTAAGAATTGAAAATGATCGAAGTAGGGGTGAATCACCGGTAAGAATTAGCAAATGAACGAAGGTGCTTGAGACAAACTAGATACATGAGAACGAAGGGATCACGAACTGAATAGAGAATATTTGAATGATGCACCGGTAAAATTGGAGAATGACAACTCAAAGCTGAGAATGAATACACCTGAATTGATCGACTCCGGATAATCAAACTGAGAAGACTCTTGAATTGCTCCGGATAGGTGAAAAGAATTCTCACAATCAAACAATTATGAGAGGATGGCCTCGAACTAAAACCACGAATCTCTGAGAGAACGGATAAGATTTTGAGGAAAACTCTTCTTCGGTCTTCAAAATCCGAGAAAGACGATGAGAAACACCACCATGAATTATTGAGGCACTTCGGGAGAATCCCAAAAAAACGAAGAGGTTGAACCAACCATGAAAAGAAATTAACCGATCTTGGAGAAAGGCATTTGACTCATGATAACTCATTCTTATGTCAAACTTCGAAAAGAATTTGAGAATAACTCCGGAAAAAAAAGAGTCAGGTAAGATCCTGGGAAAAGACCTGTGGGTTAGGGCCCACTCAAAAGATACACAGTTGAACGATTCAAAAGAGAGTAAGCACAGGTTGAATTAAATGACTTGAATGAGCGAACATCCTCGAAAGAGCTTGAACGAATGTAGAGTGAAAACACGAATCTTCGAGATATCTTCAGCACTCCCGAATAATAAATAGCGAGAAGTTGACTGATAATGAGGTGCACCGGCATGAGAAAGCATTGAAACGAGGAAAAAGGTATGATCAACAAAACTTGACTTGAATCCACCAGAGAAGAAAAGAACGAAGAACGATGAACTTGAAGCTCCGTTAGAATCTTTTTGAGAATCACCGGATAAGAGCATTGACGGAAAAAAATGGAGAGGCTTCACATCAATAACATGATAAGTGATTAAGAATTCTGATTCCTTGAAGGAAACAAGGGAGGGAGGGCGGGAAAAACAAAAGCAACTTGGAGACGGATGAAACAAACACCGTTGAGAAGAACTGATACTTGGTCTTGCGGATGTTGAAATGATCAGATCCACTTGAAGAGAGGCACGCCGGTTAAAAAGGATTGACAAAACAATCTTGATGATCAAGAGGATTGGTATTCACATCGGAGTATGAGAACACCATTTAGGAAAAGGTATGGAATCAACATTTGACTTCGAAGCAACTCGAATACCACAACTCAAAACAAAACAAAGGATTGGCTTGCAGAATAAGCCGAAACAAGCATATGATAGAGATTTCGTCTGAAGTTTTTGTGGTGGGGCCTACACGGGCTCGATCGTACAGCACCATCATGTACAAGGTAGTGCACATGACATACGAAGCGTCCCCGAGTCAGCATAGCCAAGGACTCTTTAAGACACAATGAGACCACTGTAAAACCAACCATGAATAGGTGGACCACAAGACGTCGAACCCCAATTTCATATCATATATCCATCGGAAAGATATCCTAAGAGCTACTTGAATTCCCACTTATAAACTCCCGAAATTTTCCGGTTATGCAATCTGGTGTTGGGGATACAGGGGAAGCATAATATCTCATCCAAAACTAACAAATCCTACATCCAGCTGTATCCATCCTTCAACACATAACCAAGAAACCTTCGGAAATCGTCTACCTCAACCTTCGAAAAGCATCTGTTATACGAGTTATGGCAATACTCCCGAACTCCCGCCCCAGTACTGGGTGGCGTCGAGGTTATCTCACCAACAACTGCATAAAAGAGATTTTCGATGTCGGCGAAACTAAACTCAGGTATTCCAAAACTGCAACGATAAAATTGTGACGACAACACCTTGGAGCTCAACTCCCCGGGACACTGCCACAACCCCTAAATGTCAGGAGGCACCAAGAACAATGTTCTCGTCACAAAATCATCGGAACGATTCCAAGATACCCGCGTGATCCTAAAATTTTTTAGTGAAATTTTAGAAGAGAAGAGTCAAAACTCTACGTCAGGGTGCCTCACCAGCGCGACGAAGGGTATGGGGCGTAAAAAGAATTCCTAACTCTCCGATATATATAATCCTAAATGACTCAAAACATTTTTCTAGACTCAACAACGCCAGCTATTCGATCAAGCAGGGGGCTCCTAAGGTCGGGGAAGGCTCTGATTACCAACTTGTAACGCCCTCGATGCAGCTATATCTCCTACGTGTCGAAGCACGACTTAGAGGCATAACCGCATTGAAAGCAATGTCGCAAGTGAGGTAATCTTCACACGACCCATGTAATACATAAGGGAAAGAGATACATAGTTGGCTTACAATCGCCACTTCACACAAATACATGAATAAAGCATTACATCAACCAGATACAAACAAGGTCCGACTACGGAACCCAAAATAAAAGAAGACTACCCCAAATGCTACATAGATCCCCGATCGACCCCAACTGGGCTCCACTACTGACCAACTAGAACGAAACAACACAAAGGACAAGATCTTCATCGAGCTCCTCCTTGAGCTTGGTTGCATCATCTGCACGATATCATCGGCACCTGCAAGCTGGTTTTGGAAGTATCTATGAGTCACGGGGACTCAGCAATCTCACACCCTCGCGATCAAGACTATTTAAGCTTATAGGTAGGAAAAATGTATGAGGTGGAGCTGCAGCAAGCGACTAGCATATTTGGTGGCTAACATATTCGCAAAAGAGAGCGAGAAGAGAAGGCAAAAGCATGGTCGAGAAACTATGATCAAGAAGTGATCCTAGAACAACCTACGTCAAGCATAACTCCAACACCGTGTTCACTTCCCGGACTCCACTGAGAAGAGACCATCACGGTTACACACGCGGTTGATGTGTTTTAATTAAGGTAAACTTCAGGTTTTCTACAATCGGACATTAACAAATTCTCATCTGCCCATAACCGCGGGCACGGCTTTTGAAAGTTCAAATCCCTGCAGGGGTGTCCCAACTTAGCCCATCACAAGCTCTCACGGTCAACGAAGGATATTCCTTCTAGCGGGAAGACCCGATCAGACTCGGAATCCAGGTTACAAGACATTTCGACAATGGTAAAACAAGACCAGCAAAGCCACCCAGATGTGCCGACAAATCCCGATAGGAGCTGCACATATCTCGTTCTTAGGGCACACCGGATGAGCAAGACGTCGGGTGGGCCAGCCCAGAGTTGCCCCTGGTAGCTCCGGACATCGCTTAGTTGGACCAACACTTAGAGAAGCACTGGCCCGGGGGGTTAAAATAAAGATGACCCTTGAGTCTGCAGAACCCAAGGGAAAGAAAAGGCTAGGTGGCGAATGGTAAAACCAATGTTGGGCATTGCTGGAGGAGTTTTATTCAAGGTGAACTGTCAAGGGGTTCCCATTATAATCCAACCGCGTAAGGAACGCAAAATCCGGGAACATAACAGCGATATGACGGAAACTAGGGCAGCAAGAGTGGAACAAAACACCACGCATAAGGCCGAGCCTTCCACCCTTTACCAAGTATATAGATGCATTAATTAAATAAGAGATATTGTGATATCCCAACAAAATATCCATGTTCCAATCATGGAACAAACTTCATCTTCACCTGCAACTAACAATGCTATAAGAGGGGCTGAGCAAAGCGGTAACATAGCCAAACAACGGTTTGCTAGGACAAGGTGGGTTAGAGGCTTGGTTCAACAATATGGGAGGCATGATAAGCAAGTGGTAGGTATCGCAGCATAGGCATAGCAAAAGAGCGAGCAACTAGCAAGCAAAAATAGAAGTGATTTCGAGGGTATGGTCATCTTGCCTGAGATCCCGCAAGGAAGAAGAACGAGTCCATGAAGAAGACAAACGGACGTTGTCGAACGGTTCCTCACAAACGCGACGTTATCGGAACCAACCCGAAGAAGCAACACCGGAAAGAAGCACACAACATAGTAAACAACCATCACATAAGCATGGCCTGATGCACAAACAAGTATGATGCATGTCCGGTTTAATGAAGCATGGCATGGCAAAGTGCACAAGCAAAACTACAGGTTAAGTGGAGCTCAATATGCAACGAGTTGCATATTAACGAAACACCACGGGACTTATTTAGTTCTCTCTCGTTTAGGTACCCAACAATATTAAATGTTGTTAAACATGGCAAGTGGTGAGGCATAACAAAACTATACCATCTAAACAATTTAAATGGGGCCGGATATAACAAACAACAAACCCGGTAAATCCCCATATGCATTAGTAATTTAAAGCAAACAACAATTTTAAACATTTAAATGTTATTATCATGATGCGAATGACATGTGCAAGTTTTATGCGGTATTTATGGAAACATTGATAAGAGCATATTAAGAAGCATTTGTCATCGTGGCAGAAAAGAAAAGGAGTGCCATGGCAACGATAACAAAACGGCGCCACGGCAACTTCCCGGTTTCCGGTAACTCGATTGAGATGCCGGTGCAAAAGGAAAAGTGACGGGGCGTGTCATGCAAGGATGGTGGGGTGCTCCCGGATACCGGGTCCCCACGGGTTAGCGGCAAACGAGGAGGACCGAGCAAGTGACAACTCGGACACGGTGCAGACAACGGGTGCATCTCATACAACACATGCAAACGTTCTCGGACGGTCGTCTCGGGGTTATACCTTCGAAGCGTGCATTATCGAAGGGGTTCGAGTTCAAAGCGGTGTAGGGGAAGTAGACGTTCTCGGACGTCGAGGGAAGTAGTGGTTCACGCGACGGTAGTCGAAGTAGTCGTCCTATCATTCATCGGCGATCATCGGAGCGGTAGTGGAAGTAGAGGCTCACGACGTCTTGTCGAAAATCACGGTGGCGGTAGTCGTACACATGTCATATAGGAACTTGGTCTTGCGAAGAGGTACTTGATGGTAGTGGTACTTGACGCGTTCGAGGGCCATCATGTCATGGTACTTGGAAAAATCCTCGGAGAAGGTGCTTGACGGTCCGGGTATGGTTCTTCGGAGACGGTAGTTGTTCACGTTGTAGTCGGACTTGAGGAGTGCACCGGTAGTTGTACGTTGGTCGAAGAGGAACTTGGCGCAGCTAGGGTCTTTGCGGATCATCGTTGTACTTGGTGTCCAAGTGAGCTCCGGGGTACTTGACGGATTGGGGACGGAGGCGTTCGGTCCAACAAGGGCCACATGCTCATAGAAGTAGCAAAAATGGTGTTGCGCGACCGCGGGCACAGGACGGTTGAAGGGGTGGCGAGGCAAGCCTCGGCTTGTGGCTATGGCAGCAACGAGGAGGAGGATGAAAGGGAGCAGAGGAAGGGGCGAGGCGTGACAAAGTTGGCCAGAGAGGACGGCTCATGCAGCGACTGCAGTAGGAGCTTGGGGTCGTCCTGGACGGCAACGACCGAAGGTGCCGCAGAGTTGGCCTCCACTGGTGGCGCGGGAGTGCTTCATGCGACATGAGGAGAAGCAGAGGTGCGAGGTGAGGGGCTTGGTAGCCGGCGGGGGCGCATGCTCGCGATGGCGGCGGCGGGCCGGCCTGGCACTGCGGGGGCTAGCGGCCATGTGAGTTGCTGCTCCTGTCAAAAACGACGACGGCGAACCGGCGAGATGAGGTGGCAGCGAGAGGAAGGGAGAGGCCATGGATTGGGCGAGAGGAGAGAGGAGCGTGGGCGCTGGTGATGGGGATCGAGCGGGTCTGGGTTCGCTACAGGAAGGAACGAGAGGTGAGGAGGGGAGATGGGATCAGGCTCCTCGTCCTGTGTGGCGGCGCGAGGGAGAGAAAACGAGGGGGATCGAGGGACTGGCTAGGTTTAGCAGTATAGGTGGGTTAGCGTGGGAGGCCCTTGGCCAAATGGGCCACGGGGAAGCAGGCCGCCTGACCGTGGGCTCTGCTCTCTTAACCTCTCTCACGTACACTCCTTAAAAGAAAGAGGGAGACAAGAAAGAAAGAAAAATAGAGAGAAGAAAAAGAAGAAGAGGGATTTAGGGAACGAATTTGAACATGCAGGTAATTTAATTGGACTCACAAAAATATGCTCGGTCCGAGAAAATAGGTAGGGAGCCCAATTAACAAAACGGAGATGTTTTGTAGATGTTTGGGGATGTTCCGGATCCAACGGTGACGACTGCCCGGGTCGGGTCCGGGACAGCTTTCGGGCGCGCGCACGAGGAGGGTCGCGGGCTGACGAGAGAGGTTAGGTAGGGCCTGGAGGTGAGTGGTAGTGGGCTGAGATGGGATGAGAGGAGTGCAGCCCGGCAACTGTTTCTGGAGACCGAAAACGTCCGACGTTAGACCGACTATATTGCCGCTATAGTTAACCGTTGGGGCGTCAAATGAACTCCGAATGCGATGAAACTTGACAGGCGGTCTATCTACACTATAATAAGACCACACGCCAACTTTCATCCCATTCCGAGAACATTTTCCAGCCACTTATAAAATAATATTTCAAACATGTCGCGGGCGCGTGCAAGTGTGACTGGGCTCAAAACGGACAACAGAAGGAACTGGGGGAACCCAGACGGATGCAAGTTTTGAAAACATGATGATGCAATGCACATGATGACATGACAAGATGCAGCATGCAAGCAAATGACATGGCAACGACGGCGAATAACTGGGAGACAACTGGCACAACGGTCTCGGGGTGTTACACTATGATATGCAAGGGATAACAGAAATGATTCCCAAGCTCTTCGTAATGCTGAAATCGACGAAGGTAGAAATCAAGAAAAATATCAAGTGTTGATGGTAGACAAGACCACTAGTTTCAAGAAAAGGGCAAAGGGAAGAAGGGGAACTTCAAGAAGAAAGGCAAGCAAGTTGCTGCTCAAGTGAAGAAGCCCAAGTCTGGTCCTAAGCCTGAGACTAAGTACTTCTACTGCAAAGGGACTGGTCACTGGAAGCGGAACTGCCCCAAGTATTTGGCGGATAAGAAGGATGGCAAAGTGAACAAAGGTATATTTGATATACAGATTATTGATGTGTATTTTACTAGTGTTCGTAGCAACCCCACGGTATTTGATACTGGTTCAGTTGCTAAGAGTAGTAACTCGAAACGGGAGTTGCAGAATGAACATAGACTAGTTAAGGGTGAAGTGACGATGTGTGTTGGAAGTGGTTCCAAGATTGATATGATCATCATCGCACACTCCCTATACTTTTGGGATTAGTGTTGAACCTAAATAAGTGTTATTTGGTGTTTGCGTTGAGCATGATATGATTTGATCATGTTTATTGCAATACGGTTATTCATTTAAGAGAATAAATTGTTGTTCTATTTACATGAATAAAACCTTATATGGTTACACACCCAATGAAAATGGTTCGTTGGATCTCGATCATAGTGATACACATATTCATAATATTGAAACCAAAAGATGCAAAGTTAATAATGATAGTGCAACTTATTTGTGGCACTGCCGTTTAGGTCATATTGGTGTAAAGCGCATGAAGAAAATCCATGTTGATGGTCTTTTGGAATCACTTGATTATGAATCAGTTGATGCTTGCGAACCATGCCTCATGGGCAAGATGACTAAGACTCCGTTCTCCGGAACAATGGAGCGAGCAACAGATTTGTTGGAAATCATACATACTGATGTATGTGGTCCGATGAATATTGAGGCTCGCGGCAGGTATCATTATTTTCTAATCTTCACAGATGATTTGAGCAGATATGAGTATATCTACTTGATGAAACACAAGTATGAAATATTTGAAAAGTTCAAAGAATTTCAGAGTGAAGTGGAGAATCATCGTAACAAAAAAAATTCTACGATATGATCGCAGAAGTAAAATATTTGAGTTACGAGTTTGGCCTTCAGTTAAAACAATGTGAAATAGTTTCACTACTCACGCCACCTGGAACACCACAATGTAATGGTGTGTCCGAACGTCGTAACCGTCCTTTATTAGATATGGTGCGATCTATGATGTCTCTTACCGATTACCACTATCGTTTTGGGGTTATGCATTAGAGACAACTACATTCACGTTAAATAGGGCACCATCTAAATCCATTAAGACGACGTCGTATGAACTGTGGTTTGGCGAGAAACCTAAGCTGTCATTTCTTAAAGTTTGGGACTGCGATGCTTATGTGAAAAAGTTTCAACTTGATAAGCTCGAACCCAAATCGAAGAAGTAAATCTTCATAGGATACCCAAAAGAAAATGTTGGGTACACCTTCTATCATAGATCCGAAGGCAAGATATTCATTGCTGAGAATGGATCCTTTCTAGAGAAGGAGTTTCTCTCGAAAGAAGTGAGTGGGAGGAAAGTAGAACTTAATGAGGTAACTGTACCTGCTCCCTTATTGGAAAGTAGTTCATCACAGAAATCTGTTCCTGTGACTACTACACCAATTAGTGAGGAAGCTAATGATGATGATCATGTAACTTCAGATCAAGTTACTACCGAACCTCGTAGGTAAACTAGAGTGAGATCTGCACCATAGTGGTACGGTAATCCTGTTCTGGAAGTCATGTTACTAGACCATGACGAACTTGTGAACTATGAGGAAGCGATGATGAGCCCAGATTCCGCGAAATGGTTTGAGGCCATGAAATCTGAGATGAGATCCATGTGTGAGAACAAAGTATGGACTTTGATTGACTTGCCCAATGATCGGCGAGTCATTGAGATAAAATGGATCTTCAAGAGGAAGACGGACGCTGATAGTAGTGTTACTATCTACAAAGCTAGAATTGTCGCAAAAGGTTTTCGACAAGTTCAAGGTGTTGACTACGATGAGAGTTTCTCACTCGTATCTATGCTTAAGTCTGTCTGAATCATGTTAGCAATTGTCGCATTTTATGAAATCTGGCAAATGGATAAACAAAACTGCATTCCTTAATGGATTTATTAAAGAAGAGTTGTATATGATGCAACCAGAAGGTTTTGTCAATCCTAAAGGTACTAACAAAATATGCAAGCTCCAACGATCCATCTATGGACTGGTGCAAGCATCTCAGAGTTGGAATATACGCTTTGATAAGTTAATCAAAGCATATAGTTTTATACAGACTTGCGGTGAAGTCTGTATTTATAAGAAAGTGAGTGGGAGCACTACAGCATTTCTGATAAGTATACGTGTATGACATATTGTTGATCGGAAATAATGTAGAATTATTCTGCAAAGCATAAAGGAGTGTTTGAAAGGAGTTTTTCAAAGAAAGACCTCGGTGAAGCTGCTTACATATTGAGCATCAAGATCTATAGAGATAGATCAAGACGCTTGATAAGTTTTCAATGAGTACATACCTTGACAAGTTTTTGAAGTAGTTCAAAATGGAACAGTCAAAGAAAGAGTTCTTGCCTGTATTACAAGGTGTGAAATTGAGTAAGACTCAAAGTCCGACCACGGCAGAAGATAGAGAGAGAATGAAAGTCATTCCCTATGCCTCAGCCATAGGTTCTATAAAGTATGCCATGCTGTGTACCAGACCTATTGTATACCCTGCCCTGAGTTTGGCAAGGGAGTACACTAGTGATCTAGGAGTAGATCACTGGAAATTGGTCAAAATTATCCTTAGTGGAATAAGGATATGTTTCTCGATTATGGAGGTGACAAAAGGTTCGTCGTAAAGGGTTACGTCGATGCAAGTTTTGACACTAATCTAGATGAATCTAAGTCTCAATCTGGATACATATTGAAAGTGGGAGCAATTAGCTAGAGTAGCTCTGTGCAGAGCATTGTTGACATAGAAATTTGCAAAATACGTACGGATCTGAATATGGCAGACCTGTTGACTAAACTTCTCTCACAAGCAAAACATGATCACACCTTAGTACTCTTTGGGTGTTAATCACATAGCAATGTGAACTAGATTATTGACTCTAGTAAACCCTTTGGGTGTTGGTCACATGTCGATGTGAACTATGGGTGTTAATCACATGGTGATGTGAACTATTGATGTTAAATCACATGGCGATGTGAACTAGATTATTGACTCTAGTGCAAGTGGGAGACTGAAGGAAATATGACCTAGAGGCAATAATAAAGCTATTATTTATTTCCTTATATCATGATAAATGTTTACTATTCATGCTAGAATTGTATTAACCGGAAACATAATACATGTGTGAATACATAGACAAACAGAGTGTCACTAGTATGCCTCTACTTGACTAGCTCGTTGATCAAAGATGGTTATGTTTCCTAACCATAGACATGAGTTGTCATTTGATTAACGGGATCACATCATTAGGAGAATGATGTGATTGACTTGACCCATTCCGTTAGCTTAGCACTTGATCGTTTAGTTTGTTGCTATTGCTTTCTTCATGACTTATACATGTTCCTATGACTATGAGATTATGCAACTCCCGTTTACTGGAGGAACACTTTGTGTGCCACCAAACGTCACAACGTAACTGGGTGATTATAAAGGTGCTCTACAGGTGTCTCCAAAGGTACTTGTTGGGTTGGCGTATTTTGAGATTAGGATTTGTCACTCTGATTGTCGGAGAGGTATCTCTGGGCCCACTCGGTAATGCACATCACTATAAGCCTTGCAAGCATTGCAACTAATGAGTTAGTTGCGGGATGATGTATTACGGAACGAGTAAAGAGACTTGCCGGTAACGAGATTGAACTAGGTATTGAGATACCGACGATCGAATCTCGGGCAAGTAACATACCGATGACAAAGGGAACAACGTATGTTGTTATGCGGTCTGACCGATAAAGATCTTCATAGAATATGTAGGAGCCAATATGGGCATCCATGTCCCGCTATTGGTTATTGACTAGAGAGGTGTCTCAGTCATGTCTACATAGTTCTCGAACCCGTAGGGTCCACACACGTAACGTTCGTTGACGATATAGTACTATATGAGTTATGTATGTTGATGACCGAATGTTGTTCAGAGTCCGGGATGAGATCACGGACATGACGAGGAACTCCGGAATGGTCCAGAGATAAAGTTTGATATATGGGATAGTAGTGTTTGATCTCCGGAAGCGTTCCGGAATTCACCGGAAGGGGTTCCGGATGATTCCCGAAATGTTTGGGCACGAGAACACTTTATCTGGGCCAAAAGGGAAAGCCCACGAGGCTTTTGGAAAGTGCAAAAGGAAGTTTCACGGAGACCAGAGGCTAGACGCCAGGAACCCTGGCGTCTAGGGGGTAGACGCCGGGAACCCTGGCATCTAGCCCTGGAGTCCGAGAAGGACTCTTGCATTTCGGGTGAAACCGACTTTGAGGAGGCTTTTACTCCAAGTTTCGACCCCAGGGCTCAACATATAAATAGAGGGGTAGGGCTAGCACCAAAGACACATCAAGAAACACCAAGCCGTGTGTCGGCAACCCCGTCCCCTCTGGTTTATCCTTCGTCATAGTTTTTGTAGTGCTTAGGTGAAGCCCTGCGGAGATTGTTCTTCACCAACACCGTCACCACGCATTCGTGCTGCCGGAACTCATCTACTACTTCGCCCCTCTTGCTGGATCGAGAAGGCGAGGACGTCACCTAGCCGAACGTGTGCAGAACTCGGAGGTGCCGTGCTTTCGGTACTTGGATTGGTCGGACGTGAAGATGTACGACTACATCAACCGCGTTGATATAACGCTTCCGCGAACAGTCTACGAGGGTACATAGACAACACTCTCCCCTCTCGTTACTATGCATCACCGTGATCTTGCATGTGCGTAGGAATTTTTTTGAAATTACTATGTTCCCCAACAAGCTCTTCACGATGCTAAAGGCTGCGAAGGTAGAAATCAAGAAGGAGCATCAAGTGTTGATGGTCAACAAGACCACCAGTTTCAAGAAAAAGGGTAAAGGGAAGAAGGGGAACTTCAAGAGGAACATCAAGCCAGTTGCTGCTCAAGTGAAGAAACCCAAGTCTGGACCTAAGCCTGAGACTGAGTGCTTCTACTTCAAAGGGACTTGTCGTGGAATTGTCACGGCAGATGTCCTAGTGTGAGGACTTAGTCATGAGGCCAACGCATCTTTGTAGTAGCTTGAGAGGGGTTGAGCGGAATCGAGAGACGCAACACAAGACAAGGATTTAGACAGCTTCGGGCCCCGGGAAACATCATCCGGTAATAGCCCTACATGTTGTTTGTGGCTAGATCTATTATGCTCATGAGAGAGTCGCCGCATAAGCCGGCTCCCCCTTTGTGTCTAGCCCTAGAGATTGTTTCTTCTCCCCTTTGGGGTGCCCAGCCCCTCCTTATATATGTTGAAGGGGCGGGTTACATGACTAGTCCTAGTAGGATTAGGATTACTCTATTACAAGTGGAGTCCTAGTCTTGCTTCCTTTGTAGGAGAATATTCTTTACGCCTTTCCTCTTAAGACGGCCCACCATCACATGAACCAGCCTTCTAGGCCTTGGGCCTTGTCATCCATCTGACCCGCCGTTGGGATTGATGTCTACTACACAACCTTCTTCTTGTAGACGTTGTTGGGCCTCCAAGTGCAGAGGTTTGTAGGACAATAGCAAATTTCCCTCAAGTGGATGACCTAAGGTTTATCAATCCATAGGAGGCGTAGGATGAAGATGGTCTCTTTCAAGCAACCCTGCAACCAAATAACAAAGAGTCTCTTGTGTCCCCAACACACCCAATACAATGATAAATTGTATAGGTGCACTAGTTCAGCGGAGAGATGGTGATACAAGTGGTATATGGATAGTAGATAATAGTTTTTGTAATCTGAAAATATAAAAACAGCAAGGTAACAAGTGGTAAAAGTGAGCGTAAACGGTATTGCAATGCTAGGAAACAAGGCCTAGGGTTCATACTTTCACTAGTGTAAGTCCTCTCAACAATAATAACATAATTGGATCACATAACTATCCCTCAACATGCAACAAAGAGTCACTCCAAAGTCACTAATAGCGGAGAACGAACGAAGAGATTATGGTAGGGTACGAAACCACCTCAAAGTTATTCTTTCCAATCAATCCATTGGGCTATTCCTATAAGTGTCACAAACAGCCCTAGAGTTCGTACTAGAATAACACCTTAAGACACAAATCAATCAAAACCCTAATGTCACCTAGATACTCCAATGTCACCTCAAGTATCCGTGGGTATGATTATACGATATGCATCACACAATCTCAGATTCATCTATTCAACCAACACAAAGGACCTCAAAGAGTGCCCCAAAGTTTCTACCGGAGAATCACGACGAAAACGTGTGCCAACCCCTATGCATAGGTTCATGGGCGGAACCCGCAAGTTGATCACCAAAACATACATGAAGTGAATGACGTGATATCCCATTGTCACCACAGATATCCACGGCAAGACATACAACAAGTGTTCTCAAATCTTTAAAGACTCAATCCGATAAGATTACTTCAAAGGGGAAACTCGATTCATTACAAGAGAGAAGAGGGGGAGGAGAAACATAAGATCCAACTATAATAGCAAAGCTCACGATACATCAAGATCATGCCAAATCAAGAACACGAGAGAGAGAGAGAGATCAAACACATAGCTACTTGTACATACCCTCAGCCCCGAGGGAGAACTACTCCCTCCTCATCATGGAGAGCACCGGGATGATGAAGATGGCCACTGGAGAGGGATTGCCCCCTCCGGCAGGGTGCCGGAACGGGTCTAGATTGGCTTTCGGTGGCTACGGAGGCTTCTGGCAGCGGAACTCCCGATCTAATCTCTGTTCTGGAAGTTTTAGGGTACGACGATATATATGGGTGCAGGAAGTACGTCGGAGGAGCCATGGGGGCCCCACAAGGCAGGGGGCGCGCCCTAGGGGGTGGGCGCGCCCCCCACCCTCGTGGGCAGCCCGTGTCTCCCCTGACGTGCATCCAAGTTCCCTGGGTTGCTTTCCTTCCAAAAATAACTTCTCCAGTTGATTTCGTTCCGTTTCGACTTCGTTTGATATTCCTTTTCTTCGAAACATTGAAATAGGCAAAAAACAGCAAATCTGGGATGGGCCTCCGGTTAATAGGTTAGTCCCAAAAGTAATATAAAAGTGGAAAATAAAGCCCAATATTGCCCAAAACAGTAGATAATATAGCATGGAGCAATCAAAAATTATAGATACGTTGGAGACGTATCAAGCATCCCCGAGCTTAATTCCTGCTCGTCCTCGAGTAGGTAAATGATAAAAAAAGATAATTTTTGATGTGGAATGCTAGTTGGCATAATTTTAATGTAATTATTCTTACTTGTGATATGAATATTCAGATCCGAAAGATTCAAGACAAAAGTTCATATTGACATAAAAATAATAATACTTCAAGCATACTAATAAAGCAATCATGTCTTCTCAAAATAACATGGCCAAAGAAAGCTATCCCTACAAAATCATATAGTCTGGCTATGCTCTATCTTCACCACACAAAATATTTAAATCATGCACAACCCCGATGACAAGCCAAGCAATTGTTTCATACTTTTGATGTTCTCAAACTTTTTCAATCTTCACGCAATACATGAGCGTGAGCCATGGATATAGCACTATAGGTGGAATGGAATGGTGGTTGTGGAGAAGACAAAAAGGGAGAAGATAGTCTCACATCGACTAGGCGTATCAACAGGCTATGGAGATTCCCATCAATAGATATCAATGTGAGTGAGTAGGGATTGCCATGCAACGGATGCACTAGAGCTATAAGTATATGAAAGCTCAACAAAAGAAACTAGTGGGTGTGCATCCAACTCGCTTGCTCACGAAGACCTAGGGCATTTTGAGGAAGCCCATCATTGGAATATACAAGCCAAGTTCTATAATGAAAATTCCCACTAGTATATGAAAGTGATAACTCAAGAGACTCTCTATATGAAGAACATGGTGCTACTTTGAAGCACAAGTGTGGGAAAAGGAATAGTAGCATTGCCCCTTTTTTGGCCTTTATTTTTTTATTTGGCCTTTCTCTTTTTTTGGGACAATGCTCTATTGAATGATGATCATCACACTTTTATTTTTCTTGCAACTCAAGAATTACAACTCGATTCTTATAATAAGATATGACTCTATATGAATGCCTCCGGCGGTGTACCGGGATGTGCAATGATGCATGAGTGACATGTATGAAATAATTATGAACGGTGGCTTTGCCACAAATACGATGTCAACTACATGATCATGCAAAGCAATATGGCAATGATGAAGCATGTCATAGTAACGGAATGGTGGAAAGTTGCATGGCAATATATCTTGGAATGGCTATGGAAATGCCATAATAGGTAGGTATGGTGGCTGTTTTGAGGAAGATATAAGGAGGTTTATGTGTGAAAGAGCGTATCATATCACGGGGTTTGGATGCACCAGCGAAGTTTGCACCAACTCTTGATGTGAGAAAGGGCAATGCACGGTACCGTAGAGGCTAGCAATGATGGAAGGGTGAGAGTGTGTATAATCCATGGACTCAACATTAGTCATAAAGAACTCACATACCTATTGCAAAAATCTATTAGTTATCGAAGCAAAGTACTACGCGCATGCTCCTAGGGGGATAGATTGGTAGGAAAAGACCATCACTCGTCCCCGACCGCCACTCATAAGGAGGACAATCAATAAATAAATCATGCTCCGACTTCATCACATAACGGTTCACCATATGTGCATGCTACGGGAATCACAAACTTCAACACAAGTATTTCTCAAATTCACAACTAGTCAACTAGCATGACTTTAATATCACCATCTCCATATCTCAAAACAATTATCAAGTATCAAACTTCTCATAGTATTCAACACTCATAAGAGAATTTTATTATTCTTGAATACCTAGCATATTAGGATTTTAAGAAAATTACCATGCTATTTAAGACTCTCAAAATAATATAAGTGAAGCTTGAGAGTTCATCTATTTCTTCAAAATAAAACTACCACCATGCTCTAAAAGGATATTAGTGAAGCACTAGAGCAAATGGCAAACTACTCCGAAAGATTTAAGTGAAGATCAATGAGTAGTTGAATAATTATGCAACTATGTGAAGACTCTCTAACATTTAATAATTTCAGATCTTGGTATTTTATTCAAACAGCAAGCAAAGAAAAATAAAATGACATTCTAAGAATGGCTAACATCATGTGAGAAGCAAAAACTTAGGATCAACAGAAACTAACCGATAATTGTTGAAGAAGAAAGGTGGGATGCCAACCGGGGCATCCCCAAGCTTAGATGCTTGAGACTTATTTAAATATTATCTTGGGGTGCCTTGGGCATCCCCAAGCTTGAGCTTTTGTGTCTCCTTAATTCCTCTCATATCAAGGTCTCCCTAAATCTCAAAAGCTCCATCCACACAAAACTCAACAAGGACTCGTGAGATAAGTTAGTATAAACCATTGCAAAAACCTTATCATACTATACTGTAGCAAATCACTAAAATTATTATTCAACATTGAATACTAAATGCCTCTGCATATTTAATAGTCCTATCCTCAAATAGAATCATTAAAGAAGCAAACATATGCAAACAATGCAAACATAACAGCAATCTGCCTAAACAGGATAGTCTATAAAGAATGCTGCAACATCCATACTTCCCTAGCTCCAAAAATTATGAAAGAAAATTCCCACTGTAGTAAATTTACCAGAGCTTAATATGCAAAAGGTTTCAACATTTTATCGCATTCTGACTTTTCTAGGGAATTATTGCAACAGCGGTAAACTTTCTGTTTTCAAACAGCAACATGTATACTTGTAACATAGGCATAGTAAGGTCTATCAATGCCACTTTTATTGAAATAAAAGATGCAAAACATTGTTCTGAATAACAGCAGGCAAATCTTAACAAAATAAATTGACGCTCCAAGCAAAACACATATCATGTGGTGAATAAAAATATAGCTCCAACTAAAGTTACCGATGAACGAAGACGAAAGAGGGGATGCCTTCCGGGGCATCCCCAAGCTTAGGCTCTTGGCTATCCTTTAATATTACCTTGGGGTGACTTGGGAATCCCCAATCTTAGGCTCTTGCCACTACTTATTCCATAGTCCATCGAATCCTTACCCAAAACTTGAAAACTTCACAACACAAAACTTAACAGAAAACTCGTAAGCTCCGTTAGTATAAGAAAATAAATCACCACTTCAAGGTACTTTAATGAACTCATTCTTTATTTATATTGGTGTTAAACCTACTGTATTCCAACTTCTCTATGGTTTATAAACTATTTTACTAGCCATAGATTCATCAAAATAAGTAAACAACACATGAAAAACAGAATCTATCAAAAACAGAACAGTCTGTAGTAATCTGGATCAAACGTATACTTCTGGAACTCATAAAATTCTCAGATAAATTTCTGTACCTGAGGAATTTATCTATTAATCATCTTCAAAAAGAATTAACTAAATATCGCTCTCCAAATAAAAATGGCAGCAGTTCTCGTGAGCGCTAAAGTTTCTGTTTTTTACAGCATGATCAACAAGACTTTCCCCAAGTCTTCCCAAAGGTTCTACTTGGCACAAACACTAATTAAAAGCATAAAACCACATATAAGCAGAGGCTAGATGAATTATTTATTACTAAACAGGAACAAAAATAAAGTTGGATTGCCTCCCAACAAGCGCTATCGTTTAATGCCCCTAGCTAGGCATGATGATTTCAACGATGCTCACATAAAAGATAGGAATTGAAACATAAAGAGAGCATCATGAATAATATGACTAGCACATTTAAGTCTTACATACTTCCTATGCATAGGGATTTTGTGAGCAAACAACTTGTGGGAACAATAATCAACTAGCATAGGAGGGCAAAACAAGCATAACTTCAAAACTTTAAGCACATAGAGAGAAAACTTGATATTATTGCAATTCCTACAAGCATATATTCCTCCATCATAACAATTTTCAGTAGCATCATGAATGAATTCAACAATATAACCAGCACCTAAAGCATTCTTTTCATGATCTACAAGCATAGAAAATTTACTACTCTCCACATAAGCAAAATTATTCTCATGAATAATAGTGGGAGCAATCTCAACAAAATAATTATCATGTGAGGCATAATCCAATTGAAAACTAAAATCATGATGACAAGTTTCATGGTTATCATTATTCTTAATAGCATACAAGTCATAACAATAATCATCATAAATAGCAACTTTGTTCTCATAATTAATTGGAACCTCTTCCAAAATAGTGAAATCATCACTAAATAAAGTCATGACCTCTCCGAAACCACTTTCATCAATATAATCATCATAAATAGGAGGCATGCTTTCATCATAATAAATTTGCTCATCAAAACTTGGGGGACAAAAAATATCATCTTCATCAAACATAGCTTCCCCAAGCTTGTGGCTTTGCATATCATTAGCATCATGGATATTCAAGGAATTCATACTAACAACATTGCAATCATGCTCATCATTCAAATATTTAGTGCCAAACATTTTATAGATTTCTTCTTCTAGCACTTGAGCACAATTATCCTTTCCATCATACTCATGAAAGATATTAAAAAGGTGAAGCGTATGAGACAAACTCAATTCCATTTTATTATAGTTTTCTTTTATAAACTAAACTAGTGATAAAACAAGAAACTAAAAGACTCGATTGCAAGATCTAAAGATATACCTACAAGCGCTAACCTCCCCGGCAACGACGCCAGAAAAGAGCTTGATGTCTACTACACAACCTTCTTCTTGTAGACGTTGTTGGGCCTCCAAGTGCAGAGGTTTGTAGGACAGTAGCAAATTTCCCTCAAGTGGATGACCTAAGGTTTATCAATCCGTAGGAGGCGTAGGATGAAGATGGTCTCTCAAGCAACCCTGCAACCAAATAACAAAGAGTCTCTTGTGTGCCCAACACACCCAATACAATGGTAAATTGTATAGGTGCACTAGTTCGGTGAAGAGATGGTGATACAAGTGGTATATGGATAGTAGAAAATAGTTTTTGTAATCTGAAAATATAAAAACAGCAAGGTAACAAGTGGTAAAAGTGAGCGTAAACGGTATTGCAATGCTAGGAAACAAGGCCTAGGGTTCATACTTTCACTAGTGTAAGTCCTCTCAACAATAATAACATAATTGGATCACATAACTATCCCTCAACATGCAACAAAGATTCACTCCAAAGTCACTAATAGTGGAGAACGAATGAAGAGATTATGGTAGGGTACGAAACCACCTCAAAGTTATTCTTTCCAATCAATCCATTGGGCTATTCCTATAAGTGTCACAAACAGCCCTAGAGTTCGTACTAGAATAACACCTTAAGACACAAATCAATCAAAACACTAATGTCACCTAGATACTCCAATGTCACCTCAAGTATCCGTGGGTATGATTATACGATATGCATCACACAATCTCAGATTCATCTATTCAACCAACACAAAGGACCTCAAAGAGTGCCCCAAAGTTTCTACCGGAGAATCACGACGAAAACGTGTGCCAACCCCTATGCATAGGTTCATGGGCGGAACCCGCAAGTTGATCACCAAAACATACATGAAGTGAATGACGTGATATCCCATTGTCACCACAGATATCCACGGCAAGATATACATCAAGTGTTCTCAAATCTTTAAAGACTTAATCCGATAAGATTACTTCAAAGGGGAAACTCGATTCATTACAAGAGAGAAGAGGGGGAGGAGAAACATAAGATCCAACTATAATAGCAAAGCTCGCGATACATCAAGATCGTGCCAAATCAAGAACACGAGAGAGAGAGATCAAACACATAGCTACTGGTACATACCCTCAGCCCCGAGGGAGAACTACTCCCTCCTCGTCATGGAGAGCACCGAGATGATGAAGATGGCCACCGGAGAGGGATTGCCCCCTTCGGCAGGGTGCCGGAACGGGTCTAGATTGGCTTTCGGTGGCTATGGAGGCTTCTGGCGGCGGAACTCCCGATCTAATCTCTGTTCTGGAAGTTTTAGGGTACGACGATATATATGGGTGCAGGAAGTACGTCGGAGGAGCCACGGGGGCCCCACGAGGTAGGGGGCGCCCCCCACCCTCGTGGGCAGCCCGTGTCTCCCCTGACGTGCACTCCAAGTTCCTTGGGTTGCTTTCCTTCCAAAAATAACTTCTCCAGTTGATTTCGTTCTGTTTCGACTTCGTTTGATATTCCTTTTCTTCGAAACACTGAAATAGGCAAAAAAACAACAAATCTGGGATGGGCCTCCGGTTAATAGGTTAGTCCCAAAAGTAATATAAAAGTGGAAAATAAAGCCCAATATTGCCCAAAACAGTAGATAATATAGCATGGAGCAATCAAAAATTATAGATACGTTGGAGACGTATCAGGGATCATGAGTAAGTCACCAAATACTCGCCGGGTCTCTGTGAGCCGCCAAGTCCGGCCGGGTTACACTTCCGGTCGGGTCATACCGCGGGGTATATCCCCAACAGGACTGGTCACTGGAAGCGGAACTGCCCCAAGTATTTGGCGGAGAAGAAGGATGGCAAAGTGAAAGGTATATTTGATATACATTTTATTGATGTGTACCTTACTAATTCTCGCAGTAGTGCCTGGGTATTTGATATTGGTTCAGTTGCTAACATTTGCAACTCGAAACAGGGGCTACGGATTAAGCGAAGATTGGATAAGGACAAGGTGACGATGCGCGTGGGAAATGGTTCCAAAGTCGATGTGATTGCCGTTGGCACGCTACCTCTACATCTACCTTCGGGATTAGTTTTAGACCTAAATAATTGTTATTTGGTGCCAGCGTTGAGCATGAACATTATATCTGGATCTTGTTTCATGCGAGACGATTATTCATTTAAATCGGAGAATAATGGTTGTTCTATTTATATGAGTGATATCTTTTATGGTCATGCACCCTTGATGAGTGGTCTATTTTTACTAAATCTTAATAGTAGTGATACACATGTTCATAGTATTGAAGCCAAAAGATGCAGAGTTGACAATGATAATGCAACTTATTTGTGGCACTGCCGTTTAGGTCGTATTGGTGTAAAGCGCATGAAGAAACTCCATTCCGATGGACTTTTGGAATCACTTGATTATGAATCACTTGGTACTTGCGAACCATGCCTCATGGGCAAGATGACTAAAACTCCGTTCTCCGGAACAATGGAGCGAGTAACAGAGTTATTGGAAATCATACATACTGATGTATGTGGTCCAATGAACATTGAAGCTCGCGGCGGATATCGTTATTTTCTCACCCTGATTTGATCAGATATGGGTATATCTACTTAATGAAACATAAGTCTCAAACATTTGAAAAGTCCAAAGAATTTCAGAGTGAAGTGGAAAATCATCGTAACAAGAAAATAAAGTTTCTACGATCTGATCATGGAGGAGAATATTTGAGTTACGAGTTTGGCCTTCATCTGAA
This sequence comes from Triticum aestivum, assembly GCF_018294505.1. Lineage (NCBI taxonomy): Eukaryota > Viridiplantae > Streptophyta > Magnoliopsida > Poales > Poaceae > Triticum > Triticum aestivum. Next base: position 590,195,226 of record NC_057797.1, read on the forward strand.
ACAATGCGGAATAGTTTCGCAACTCATGCCACCCAGAACACCACAGCGTAATGGTGTGTCCGAACGTCGTAATCGTACTTTATTAGAGGTGCAATATATGATGTCTCTCACTGATTTACCGCTATCGTTTTGGGGTTATGCTTTAGAGATGGCTGCACTCACATTAAATAGGGCACCATCTAAATCCGTTGAGACGACACCTTATGAACTGTGGTTTGGCAAGAAACCCAAGTTGTCGTTTCTTAAAGTTTTGGGCTGCGATGCTTATGTGAAAAAGCTTCAACCTGATAAGCTCGAACCCAAATCGGAAAAATGTGTCTTCATAGGATACCCAAAGGAGACTGTTGGGTACACCTTCTATCACAGATCTGAAGGCAAGACATTCGTTGCTAAGAATGGGTCCTTTCTAGAGAAGGAGTTTCTCTCGAAAGAACTGAGTGGGAGGAATGTAGAACTTGATGAGGTAACAGTACCTGCTCCCTTATTGGAAAGTAATTCATCACTGAAATCAGTTCCAGTGATTCCTACACCAGTAAGTGAGGAAGCTAATGATGATGATCATGAAACTTCTGATCAAGTTAGTACCGAACCTCATAGGTCAACCAGAGTAAGATCCGCACCAGAGTGGTACGGTAATCCTGTTCTGGAAGTCATGTTACTTGACCATGACGAACCTACAAACTATGAGGAAGCGATAATGAGCCCAGATTCCGCAAAATGTCTTGAGGCCATGAAATCTGAGATGGGATCCATGTATGAGAACAAAGTATGGACTTTGGTTGACTTGCCCGATGATCGGCAAGCCATAGAGAATAAATGGATCTTCAAGAAGAATACTGACGTTGACGGTAATGTTACTGTCTACAATGCTCAACTTGTTGTAAAAGGTTTTCGACAAGTTCAAGGAGTTGACTACGATGAGACTTTCTCACCTGTAGCGATGCTTAAGTCCGTTCGAATCATGTTAGCAATTGCCGCATTTTATGATTATGAAATTTGGCAAATGGATGTCAAAACTGCATTCCTTAATGGATATCTTAAAGACGAGTTGTATATGATGCAACCAGAAGGTTTTGTCGATCCAAAAGGTGTTAACAAAGTGTGCAAGCTCCAGCGATCCATTTATGAACTGGTGCAAGCCTCTCGGAGTTGGAATATACACTTTGATAGTGTGATCAAAGCATATGGTTTTATATAGACTTTTGGAGAAGCCTGTATTTTCAAGAAAGTGAGTGCGAGCTCCATAGCATTTCTGATATTATATGTAGATGACATCTTGTTGATCAGAAATGATACTGAATTTCTGAATAGCATAAAAGGATACTTGAATAAGAATTTTTCAATGAAGACCTCGGTGAAGCTGCCTATATATTGGGCATCAAGATCTATAGAGATAGATCAAGATGCTTAATTGGACTTTCACAAAGCACATACCTTGATAAAGTTTTGAAGAAGTTCAAAATGGATCAAGCAAAGAAAGGGTTCTTGCCTATGTTACAAGGTATGAAGTTGAGTCAGACTCGATGCCCGACCACTGTAGAAGATAGAGAGAAAATGAAAGGTGTTCCCTATGCTTCAGCCATAGGCTCTATCATGTATGCAATGCTATGTACCAGACCTGATGTGTGCCTTGCTATCAATTTAGCAGGGAGGTACCAAAGTACTCCAGGAGTGGATCACTGGACAGCGGTCAAGAACATCCTGAAATACCTGAAAAGTACTAAGGATATGTTTCTCGTATATGGAGGTGACAAAGAGCTCGTCGTAAACGGTTACGTCGATGCAAGCTTTGACACTGATCCAGATGACTCTAAGTCACAAACCCGATACATGTTTTCATTAAATGGTGGAGTTGTCAGTTGGTGCAGTTCCAAGCAGAGCGTCATGGCGGGATCTATGTGTGAAGCGGAATACATAGCTGCTTCGGAAGCAGCAAATGGAGGAGTCTGGATGAAGGAGTTCATATCCAATCTAGGTGTCATACCTAGTGCATCGGGTCCAATGAAAATCTTTTGTGACAATACTGCTGCAATTGCCTTGGCAAAGGAATCCAGATTTCACAAGAGAACCAAGCACATCAAGAGACGCTTCAATTCCATCCGCGATCAAGTCAAGGAGGGATACATAGAGATTTGAAAGATACATATGGATCTGAATGTTGCAGACCCATTGACTAAGCCTCTCTCACGAGCAAAACATGATCAGCACCAAGACTCCATGAGTGTTAGAATCATTACAATGTAATCTAGATTATTGACTCTAGTGCAAGTGGGAGACTGAAGGAAATATGCCCTAGAGGCAATAATAAAGTTGTTATTTATATTTCCTTATATCATGATAAATGCTTATTATTCATGCTAGAATTGTATTAACCGGAAACTTAGTACATGTGCGAATACATAGACAAACAGAATGTCACTAGTATGCCTCTACTTGACTAGCTCGTTGAATCAATGATGGTTATGTTTCCTAACCATAGACATGAGTTGTCATTTGATTAACGGGATCACATCATTAGAGAATGTTGTGATTGACTTGACCCATCCATTAGCTTAGCACGATGATCGTTTAGTTTGTTGCTATTGCTTTCTCCATAACTTATACATGTTCCTATGACTATGAGATCATGCAACTCCCGAATACTGGAGGAACACTTTGTGTGCTACCAAATGTCACAACGTAACTGGCACTGGTAGAAAAAAGGCCTGTTGTCCCGGTTCGTAAGGGCCTTTAGTCCCGGTTCCTGAACCGGGACTAAAGGGTCGGTACTAATGCCCTGACCCTTTAGTCCCGGTTTGAACCAGAACCGGGACTAAAGTCCCTCCACGTGGCCGGTCCACCTTTAGTCCCGGTTGGTAACACCAACCGATACTAAAGGAAATTTTCTGATTTTTTTTGAATTTTTTTTGAATTTTTTTATTTTCAAATTTCTGAATTATTTTAACCTCTAATCTCTAATCACCCCTCATCACTGCTCAATTTAATCTCTAATCACCCCTCATCATTCCAAATCATCTAACTTCCCGGACGGTCACCCATCCTCCCATTCCCCCAGCCTGAGCATGCTTAACTTCCGGGTTCTATTCTCCCTCGTTTCCAAGTCTGCACTCATTGTTTTCCTGACAATAGTAAGATGTCAATCCTATTAACCCTCGGGAGTTTAGCTTGAGCATGAAGTCACACATTTCACTGTTTGAGTTTGAAACTATTGTTCGAAAAAACAATAATTTTTTAGTAACACTAATATTTCTTGAATAAGTAGTTTGACCATTGTTTGACCACAGTTTGGCCAGATTTGACCAAAATTCAAAAAAACTAAAATAATTATTTAATAACACTAATATTCTTGAATAATTATTTAGTAACACTAATACTTCTTGAATAAGTAGTTTGACCATAGTTTGACCAGATTTAATGAAAATTTAAAAAAACTGAAATTTGAGCATAACTTTTTTTCCTTTTGGAATTTGAGGATTCTACAAATTTGCAAACAGGCCATAGGCGGTCTCTATCGGATGTAACTTTTCGAGTAGATGATTTTTCATATAAAAAACTTTTTAATCCGAGTTCGTATGCAAAAGTTATGCCCATTTTACAAATTCCAGAGAGATTTTGTAAATAAAGTCGAAATTCATATTTGTAAATTTCCCAACAACTAGACCACATATCACATGGGAAACTTATTTTATTTTATTTTATTGACATTTCCATCATTTTCTTTTGTTTTTTCTAAAACTGAAAAGGCGGTCCACCGGGGGGGGGGTTGAAAATGGGACCTTTAGTACCGGTTCGTGCCATGAACCGGTACTAATGCCTCAAAGCCCATTAGTCCCGGTTGGTGGCACCAACCGGGACTAAAGGTCTAACCTTTAGTACCGGTTGGTGCCACCAACCAGGACTAATGGGCATCGCACCCTTTAGTCCCGGTTCGTGGCACAAATCGGGACTAAAGGGCCCAGTTGAACCGGGACTAATGCCTTAGCCGCACGAACCGGGATAAATGCACCCATTGGTCCCGGTTCTGGACTGAACCAGGACTAATGGGCTTACCCGGCCTGGACCAAAGCCCCCTTTTCTACTAGTGTGGGTGATTATAAAGGTACTCTACACATGTCTACGATGGTGTTTGTTGAGTTGGCATAGATCAAGATTAGGATTTGTCACTCCGATTGTCGGAGAGGTATCTCTGGGCCCTCTCGGTGATGCACATCAATATAAGCCTTGCAAGCAATGTGACTAATGAGTTAGTTGCAGGATGATGCATTACGTAATGAGTAAAGAGACTTGCCAGTAACAAGATTGAACTAGGTATTGAGATACCGACAATCGAATCTCGGGCAAGTAACATACCGATGACAAAGGGAACAACGTATATCATTATGCGGTTTGACCGATAAAGATCTTCGTAGAATATGTGGGAGCCAAAATGAACATCCAGGTTCCGCTATTGGTTATTGACTGGAGACATGTCTTGGTCATGTCTACATAGTTCTCGAACCCGTAGGGTCCGCACACTTAACGTTCGGTGATGATCGGTATTATGAGTTTATGTGTTTTGATGTACCGAAGGTAGTTCGAAGTCCCAGATGTGATCACAGACATGACGAGGAGTCTCAAAATGGTCGAGACATAAAGATCGATATATTGGATGACTATGTTTGGACATCAGAAAGGTTTCGAGAGAGTTCGGGCATATACCGGAGTACCGGGGGGGTTACCGGAACCCCCCGGAGAGTCAATGGGCCTTAATGGGCCATAGTGGAAAGGAGGAGGAGGCAGCCAAGGTGGGGGCGCCCCCCAAGCCCAATCCGAATTGGGAGGGGGGCCGGCCCCCCTTTCCTTCTCTCCTTCTCCCCCTTCATTCCCTCTCCTACTCCAACTAGGGAAGGGGGAATCCTACTCCCACCGGGAGTAGGACCCCCCTTGGGCGCGCCTAGGAGGCCGGCCCTCTCTCCCTCCTCCACTCCTTTATATACGGGGGAGGGGGCACCCCATAGACACACAAGTTGATCATTGATCTCTTAGCCATGTGCGATGCCCCCCTCCACTATAATCCACCTCGGTCATATCATCGTACTGCTTAGGCGAAGCCCTGCACCGGTAGCTTCATCATCACCATCATCACGCCATCGTGCTGACAAAGCTCTCCCTCGACACTCAGCTGGATCGGGAGTTCGTGGGACGTCACCGAGCCGAACATGTGCAGATCCCGGAGGTGCCGTACTTTCGGTACTAGGATCGGTCGGATCGTGAAGACGTACGACTACATCAACCGCGTTGTCATAACGCTTCCGCTTACAGTCTACAAGGGTACGTGGACAACACTCTTCCCCTCTCGTTGCTATGCATCACCACGATAGATCGTGCATGTGCGTAAGATTTTTTTTTGAAATTACTGCGTTCCCCAATAGGAGATACCTTTGAAGCCTTGGCCATAAGGCATAAAGCAATAGATGATCATGTAGGATCCCTTCAAGCACCATTTGAGACCACATCTTGTTCCATGGAGTGTTGGGTTTCCTCTACATTATTAACACAACAGCTCGAGGAAATACATGCATTTTAATCATGGCAACAAGATATAGGAAGCATATCATTACGAGATTTAGTCAAGCAATTTCTACATGATATGCACGGACTATCAACACAAGCATGTGAAACATGTAAGGTGCATGAAGTGTTAAAGTCCAAAGATGGAACATTGCAACAAGATAGTGATGAAGAGTCATCAACGATAAGCGCACTATCATCATTGCAATAACCAACACTACTCACCATAACATTACCTTGTGGCAACCCAAATGTAGGTGAAGTAGAAGAAGTTGAGAAGGCAACACGACTGGAGGTGGAGGGAGAACAATCATCCCCACAAATCTTGGGCACACCATATTTATCTTGAAGCTTTGTCCACAACTCATGAGCATCCCGGAACGGCATGAGTTGAAATATAACTACATTTCTCAAATTATCGAAAAGCACATTAGAAGCTTGAGCATTGAGATAAGAGTTTTTCTCATCCTTTAAAGATAATATTTGGGGATCCTTTGGAGGAGAAAAACCCATATCTACAATTCACTCTAAATTTGGGTCCATGACCCTAAAGAGATTAAGCATGTGAATTACCCAAACATCAAAATTTGTGCCATCGAAACTAAGAGTGTCAGAGAATCCTAATCCCCTAGTCGACATCTTTACTCTCTAGGTAGTAAAGCCTAATAAGGAGAGACGAGGATCTGATACCAATTGAAAGATCGAGGATGTCGCCTAGAGGGGGGGTGAATAGATGCTTTAAAATAATTATAGTTTAGGCTTGAACAAATGCAGAATAAACCTAGCGGTTAATTTGTTAAGCACAAAACCTAAAACAACTAGGCTCACCTATGTGCACCAACAACTTATGCTAAGAAAGATAAGCAACTATGTGATAGCAATATATATGTCAAAGAACAATATGGCCATCACAAAGTAAAGTGCATAAGTAAAGGGCTCGGGTAAGAGATAACTGAGGCATGCGGAAATGATGATGTATCCCGAAGTTCACACCCTTGCGGATGCTAATCTTCGTTTGGAGCGGTGTGGAGGCACAATGCTCCCCAAGAAGCCACTAGGGCCACCATAATCTCCTCATGCCCTCGCACAATGCAAGATGCCATGATTCCACTAAGGGACCCTTGAGGGAGGTCACCGAACCCGTACAAATGGCAATCCTTGGGGGCGGTCACCGAACCCGTACACTTTGGCAACCCTTGGGGCGGTCACCGGAACCAGTCAAATTGCTTGGGGCGATCTTCACAACCTAATTGGAGACCCCGATGCTTGCCTAAAGCTTTACACCATGATTGAGCTCCAAACACCACCAACCGTCCAGGGCGCTCAAGCACCCAAGAGGAACAAGCTCAAGGGTACCAAGCACCCAAGAGTAATAAGCTTCTCAACTTGTAACTTCCACGTATCACCATGGAGGACTCAAACTGATGCACCAAATGCAATGGCAAGGGCAGACGGAGTGCCCAAGTCCTTCTCTCCCAAATCCCACCAAAGAAACAAATGCTAGGGAGGAAAATGAGAGGAAGAACAAGAAGGAGAACACCAAGAACTCCAAGATCTAGATCCAAGGGGTTCCCCTCACATAGAGGAGAAAGTAATTGGTGGAAATGTAGATCTAGATCTCCTCTCTCTTTTCCCTCAAGAACTAGCAAGAATCATTGGAGGGATTGAGAGAAAGCAAGCTCGAAGAAGGTAAACAATGGGGGAAGAACACGAGCTCAAAGGATGGGGTACAATGGGGAAGAAGACCCCCTTTTATAGGTCCCCACGAATCTGCTCGTTATGTGCAGAAAAACTGTAGGAAAAAAGCCCTAAGCGGTACAACAGCCCGGGGAACCGGTAGTACCGGTTAAAGTGAACTAACCGGTACAACCGCTCCACAACCTCCCAAGAACCGCTCCACAACAGAACCCAGACCGGTGGTAGAGTGGTACAGGGCCGGTACAACCTTCGGACCAATTCTGAAGCGGTACAACCGCTCCAAACACCGGTTGTACCGGTCAACCGGTACAACCTCTCTATGTAAAACAGGTAAGATCAAAACGGCCACAACTTTCGCATACGAGCTCGGAATTCAACAAAATCAAGTTTGTTGGAAAGCTAAAGACAAGAGCAAACACAATATTGCTAGAAATATCAATTAAAAGCAATTGAGAAAAAAACCCAAAATAAAATGGTGAGAACCCTTTCTCAAATAAGACCGGTAAAAACCCCAACACCGAAAACATAAAAGAAGATGCATATGAAATCGGCTTTCGATGAACTCGAGCTTGTCATGAAGATGACCATAAGCTCCAAAGCTCACAAGGAGAAGAACCAAACAAGAACAAAGAAAGATGATGAAAGGATGCAATGGTTTGAGCTCTCGACGAATGATAGATCAAGCTACTCACTAGAGAGCCCCCCTTGATAGTACGACAATCGATCCTACAACTCGGTCTCCCATCTCCATGAGACCGGTAAAATAGAAAACATATCAAGGGAAAACCTTTGTCTTGCACATAGTCCACTTGAGCTAGATGATGAGGATCTTGACTTCCTCAAGTTAAACCATCTTTCTTGATTGTGTTGGCTGGATGAAGACTAGTTGATTGCTCCCCCATACTCCACTATGGGTGAGCCACTCTTTAGCACATCTTCACAAGTCAATTGACAGTACAATGGATGGCAAGCTTCAAGCACATGATCTGTGGCGCCCCGAGACCGATGTGCCAGGTGTCCTCCATTTATTCGCTGTTGTTGCCTTGTCTTTTGCTTGCGTGTTGCATCTTGCCATGTCATCATGTGCATTGCATCATCATGTTTTAAAAACTTGCATCCATCTCGGCCTCCTCATTCTCTCCGTTGTCCGTTCTGAGCCCAGACACACTTGCACGCGCCCGCGGCACGTCCGAAATATTATTTTATAAGTGGCCAGAAAAATGTTCTCGGAATGGGTTGAAAGTTGGCATGCGGTGTTGTTATGTTGTAGGTAGGCCGCCTGCCAAGTTTCATCGCATTCGGAGTTTGTTTGATAGCCCAACGGATAACTATAGCGGCAATATAGTCGGTCTAACGTCGGACATTTTCGGTCTCCGAAAACAGCCGCCGGGCCTCTTCTTCTCTTCTCTGCTCTCAGACCACCTAGTTCCCCCTCCGCTGCGGACCACACGATCACGATCCGAGGGTCCAAATGGAGCAAACCCCTCTCCAAACCCTAATCCTAGCCCACCTACTATAAATAGACCACTTCCCCTTCCAAATCGGGTCCAAACCTAGCCTAGCCCCTTCCCAAACCTCCAGCCGCCGCATCAACCTCGAAACCCGCACCGACTAACCAGATCCACCACCTCCTCCTCAATTTTCGTCGCCGGCCACCTCGTCCCTGCCATTTGGCGCCACCCCAGTGGGCAGCGTTGCTGCCCCGCCCAACCAGATGAGGCCACATCACCCCTGGGTCTCCCCTCCACCGCGCGGCCCTGCAGGCCCACGGGGAGCCCATCCTAGGCCGTCCCAAGCCCGACCGTTGTGCCCCGTCGCCTCGCTTGAGCTAGATCGGGAGAGCTCGATCCCGAGCTCCCTGCGCTGCCGACTGACCTCTCGCCGGAGTTGAGGACCCGAGCACCCTGTCTCTCTCTCCCTCCCCTGCTGCTCCTTCTTCATCTCTCTCTCACAGAGCTCTCTCTCCCCGTGTCGCGCAGATCCTCGTGTTTCATCGCGCCGCCGCATGGAGTTTGCCGGAGCTCGCGACCCCCACCGTTCTTCGCCCGGATCTGTGCCGCCCTCGTCGTCCTTGCCCACATCCGGTCAGATCCGGTGACCGGGGGCCGGATCCACCCATCCTCGTCGCCTGGAGCCACCAAGTTCTGCTCCTGCCTCTTATCGAGAGGAGGAGGCTGCAGTCATCGCAGCCGCGTTGACCACTCCTCTGCTTCCGCTCGCCCCCGCACGATCCATCCAGCGCCCAGGCCCAGCCTCCCCTCCAGCCGCGCGTGGCCCGAGAGCCCATTGTGAGCAGCTCCCTTTCGGCCCAGTATTTTTTTTCCTGCTGTTGTGATTTTCTTTTTTATCCAGTAAAGACAGAATTGCAGAAAAACCCCTCTTGTTTCATGCATATAATAACTCATCATTTATGCACCGGATAAAAATGTATTATATATGAAAAATGCTTAGAATTATGTGTAGGTTAATTATATCCAACTTTCATCTATGTTTAAAATGTTTAAAAATGCTGTTTGTTTAAATTTGCTTAAATAACTTGCTAAAATGATTTAATTCATAACTATTTAACTGTAACTCGGAATTTAATAAACTTTATATGTATATGGGGTAGAAAAATGCCTAGTTTAACATGGTGTACTTGTTTTGCATGTTTAACAACCCTAAAATTGTGTTTAGGGCAGAACAGTACCAAATCTATAATATGCATATGGGGATTTACCGGAATTGTTGTTCGTTGTTTCCGGCCTCATTTAAACTTGACTAGATAGGTAGTATTCATTTGCTTCACCCTCTTGCCATGCTAACAACATTTAATCGTGTTGGGTACATAAACGAGAGAGAACTAAATAAGTCATGTGGTGTTTTATTCAATATGCAACTCCGTTGCATAATGAGCTCCACTTAATTTGTAGTATTGTTTGTGCACTTTGCCATGCCATGCTTCCTTAAACCGGACATGCATCATACTTGGTTGTGCATCATACCATGCTTGTGCTGGTTGTTTACCATGTTGTTTGCTTATTTCCGGTGATGCTTCTTCGAGTTGTTTCCGTTAACGTCGCGTTTGTGAGGAACCGTTCGACTACGTCCGTTTGTCTTCTTAATGGACTCGTTATTCTTCCTTGCGGGATTTCAGGCAAGATGACCATACCCTCGAAATCACTTCTATCTTTGCTTGCTAGTTACTCGCTCTTTTGCTATGCCTATGCTGCGATACCTACCACTTGCTTATCATGCCTCCCATATTGTTGAACCAAGCCTCTAACCCACCTTGTGCTAGCAAACCGTTGTTTGGCTATGTTACCGCCTTGCTCAGCCCCTCTTATAGCGTTGTTAGTTGCAGGTGAAGATTGAAGTTTGTTCCTTGTTGGAACATGGAGATGTTGTTCCTTGTTGGGATATGTTTACTTGTTGGGATATCACAATATCTCTTATTTAATTAATGCATCTATATACTTGGTAAAGGGTGGAAGGCTCGGCCTTATGCCTGGTGTTTTGTTCCACTCTTGCCGCCCTAGTTTCCGTCATATCGGTGTTATGTTCCCGGATTTTGCGTTCCTTACGCGGTTGGGTAATAATGGGAACCCCTTGACAGTTCGCCTTGAATAAAACTCCTCCAGCAATGCCCAACATTGGTTTTACCATTTTCCACCTAGCCTTTTCTTTTCCCTTGGGAGTCGCGCTCCTGAGGGTCATCATTATTTTACCCCTCGGGCCAGTGCTCCTCTGAGTGTTGGTCCAAACTAGAGTCCTGTGCAGCGCCCCCTCGGGGAAACTCGAGGTTTGGTTTTAGTTGTATGGAGAGCTCATCTGAGTGTGCCCTGAGAACGAGATATGTGCAGCTCCTATCGGGATTTGTCAGCACATTCGGGCGGTGTTGCTGGATTTGTTTTAACTTGTCGAAGTGTCTTGTAGAACCGGGATGCCGAGTCTGATCGGAATGTCTCGGGAGGAGGTCTATTCCTTCGTTGACCGTGAGAGCTTATCATGGGCTAAGTTGGGACACCCCTGCAGGGATTTGAACTTTCGAAAGCCGTGCCCGCGGTTATGGGCAGATGAGAATTTGTTAATGTCCAGTTGTAGAAAACCTGAAGTTGACCTTAATTAAAATGCATCAACCGCGTGTGTAACCGTGATGGTCTTTTTCCGGCGGAGTCCGGGAAGTGAACACAGTGTTGGAGTAATGCTTGACGTAGGTTGTTCTAGGATCACTTTTTGATCATAGTTGTTCGACCGTGCTTTTGCTTTCTCTTCTCGCTCTCTTTTGCGAATATGTTAGCCACCATATATACTAGTCGCTTGCTGCAGCTCCATCATCATACCTTTACCCTACCTATAATCTTAAATAGTCTTGATCGCGAGGGTGCGAGATTGCTGAGTTCCCGTGACTCACAGATACTTTCAAAACCAGCTTGCAGGTGCCGAGGTTACCATGCAGATGACGCAACCAAGCTCAAGGAGGAGCTCGATGAAGATCTTGTCCTTTGTGTTGTTTCGTTCTAGTTGATCAGTAGTGGAGCCCAGTTGGGGTCGATCGGGGACCTTGTCGCATTTGGGGTTCTTATTTTATTTTGGTTCCGTAGTCGGACCTTGATTGTATTTGGATGTTGTAATGCTTTATTCATGTATTTGTGTGAAGTGGCGATTGTAAGCCAACTATGTATCTTTTCCCTTATGTATTACATGGGTTGTGTGAAGATTACCTCACTTGCGACATTGCTTTCAATGCGGTTATGCCTTTAAGTCGTGCTTCGACACGTGGGAGATATAGCCGCATCGAGGGCGTTACATGATCTCTTCGTGATGCCCCACTTAAACTTGCACACGGCAATCTTGATGACGATCACCACTTGATGTCATTCTCTCCATGGGGTGAGTGATATCTTCCTCTTGACGCAAGACCATGGACACGTACCTAACCCCACATAGGATTCTCACATAGACCATGAGTTAGTACACAAAGCGCAATGGACAATGCTTACCATACCATGGGATCACTTGATCCCTCTCGGTACTTCTTCTATGCTTTGTGAGTCGATCAACTTGATTCACTCTGGACTTAGCCTTGATCAACCTTGAATATTTCCAACTCTCTTCATTTGGATGATGTCTTGAAGGTAAACATGGATGATCACACGATCTTCTTCTTCAAGACATGCTTGCAATAAGCTCAACACTCACATGACCAATCTTTGAATAATTCCTTACTAGCACCTTGGTCAACTCATAAACTCCTTGAAACCAACACATGGACTTCAAGAAATCCTATGGACAAATCCTTCCAATATAACTCAAAGCAATCATTAGTCCATAGAGAATGTCATCAATTACCAAAACCACACATGGGGCACCACATGTCCTTTCAAATGATTTATATAAGACTACCAGAGGCCTAGAATAACAAGAGTCCTTGTCGGCTACGCCGGTGGAGAGGAGTTCTCCACGGATTAGGAGTTCTTGTCTTTAGCGGCAAGACTTCTTGATTTTCCTTGTATGCGTCACGGGCCTTCTTGACGTGGCCCCTGATGAACCTCCATGATGTCCCCGACCCGACCCACCTGACCAAGAGACGACGTGGTGAGTACAGCTAGTCCAGTACTCTGTCAACCGGGTTGGACGACCGGCTCCTCTAATGTTATACATGGACATATCTAGATGGTTGTATCCGTATACATTTGATGAATTTGATTTAACGTATAATGAATTAGAGTTGCCGACGGGTTACAACCACTCCAACCTACGTTTGCAGAAAACCTCTCTCTAGACTAGCCCCATCCCTCCCCACCTCATGTAATAAGAAAAAAAAGAGGAATGCATTTCGCATGAAATTTAACATATTTGTTTTCAAGTTTTCAATTTTGTGAACATGTAGATATCGTTGCAATGTACTGACACCTTCCTAGTTAAATGCCAAAGGGAATGGGGCGCGTGCTATCACCACTACATTCCACATCACCGGACGGCTGACCTTCATGTCGAGTCTTCCTCCGCCGCCAACTCGACATCGTCGTAACCAATTTCAACCGAACCTCCATGGCCACTGGTACTTTGACGTCACTATAGGTAGGTCTCCGGTCCTTTGTTCCTAGTCACTATCACAATAATAATGATGAGACGCGGTGATATCGTCATGCAAAAGAAAAAAAAACAATGATACCAAATGAAATTATACTGTGTCGCACAGAAACAAGAGTAGTGGAATGGTTTTTTCAGCTCAAAATAAAAGATAAAAAATCGCCCCCAAGCTCGGCCCCGCGCCTGTCACAAAGACGAGAGTAATGGAATGGCATCGCACCCCCAGGGTGCCTGCGGCCCGGCGCCTCGCGCGAACGGCCATTGCAGCAAGAGCAGAGCAATTTCGTTGCAGCAACCCTCGCCCCCCGCACCTTGCGCTGCCCCAACGCAGAGCCCCCAAGCTGACCGCCAGGTCTGCCAGCCATACGCGCTTGACCCCTACCCCGGCCGCCGTGGCCGCAACCGCGCGCGCTCAGCTGTAGCCCCGCAACCCGCGGCCGCGCACGCCGCTTCCATGCGCAAATGGCGCAGCCTTTTCTCGCCAACCGAATCCGAACGCCGTCGGTTAGCTCCGCGAGCGGGAACGGGGGCGGAGGCCCTAAATTTACCCTCCGGAGCACGAGGTTTCCGGGGCCCAGCGAGGACGGCAGCCTCCACCGTCCCCGCGGGGGCGCACCCGTGCTATTCGCGGTTCGACGCCACGGCCATTTTTCTCTTCTCCCCGCCCTCCTCCTATCTCTCCGTCTCGCGCCAAGTTAAGCGCCTCTGGACCAAGGGTGGGTGGGTTGGGGGTTGGAAGAACCTGAAGGCGGAGCAGTTGATGAAGTTGCCCTGCAATGGGGAAATTTAAGGTTCGGCTCCTTCTTCACCCTGTCTCCGTCAGGTATGGACGGTTTCGTTCGATTTCTACAGTTATCGAATTATATGACGATGGGGGTTGGAGGAGGAGGAACGCTGCTAACTTTGCAGCTTGTGCATGCGTTGGGTTCCTCATGGATTAGAGCTCCAATCTTCGTGGTGATACTATGGAGATGGAATTCGTGTAGCTTAAACTATATTTTACGACCTTATTTATTCAATGTGGCTGAATATATGCTGACAATAGAGAGCATCCTGCCTGCCCCTGCCATACCAAAACCAGACGTGTTGGCTCATTTACTAAAAACTACACATAATGTCTTTAGGCTGTCGAAATCAGTGGTAGATGCACTTATGCTATTTTGTAGAAATATATGGAGTTTGCATGTTACAATTCAGAATCTAGCTTTCTCTACGTATTTGAACGCAAACAACTCGCATCCGAGTTTAGCTCTTCGGTCCATGAAATATGCTGTCATTGCTCCATTTTTAGCTGGCCCAACTGGCAAAAATCAGTTTTTAGACACAAAAGCACCTTGATGGAATCCGTACCAACAAGGTTGCTGGAGTTCCCATCTTACAATTTCGATTGCATAACTGCAGAGATTAGACATCCTTTTTCTTCTTCTCTTGTTAAATTGGTTTGATTTATTATTTTCTAATCTTGTGCTAATTGTGGGTGAATCAGAAGGCCATAGAACTTTTGCCACCTTCTTTTTCTGGTGCTATTTTTCATGTTGTTAAGGTTACATATTGCATACTTAATTGATGACATGTTTTTCTTTCAGGTTATGTGATCAATGCCATTTATGTAAGCTATAGGCATCAGTTCAAGTAGAACTTGATATTTATTTTGCATTTAAGTTAGTTATACTGACTCATGGTGAGAGATTTGAGCCGTTTCTTGTATATATACCAATGCAATCAATTTGTAAACATTAAAGAAACTTTTGCCAGTTACCTATCACATATTTGTGCTGGGGATTATGAGCAATATCATGTTCAATACATTGCTCTCTTTGCAGATGAAATTTGACTAAAAGGACGCCATGGAGAGGGTTGAGGTTGACGCGGACTTTGTTGTTGCTGGCAATTGGAAGGTAATCTGGCTGATCCCCAAATTCCACCAAAAGCTATTAATTCAGCAATGGTGATGAGATTGTAACCTTGCTGTTCTCTGTGGACTGTCTTTAGATATAGGAAGGCATTGAACACAGCTTCTGATCATTGACTCCACTTCCTATGTGCCTTGTGATGATTATGTAGTTATGTATATAAGCACTCTTGTGCTAGAAAATAAAATTGCATCCAGTAAATACCACCACCAGTTTGTATTGTACTCCCTCTGTTCACAAATACAAGATCTTTTGGATACTTCAATATGGATTACATACAGACTGAAATGGGAAAACAAGCAAACTACAACATGTCTATATACATCCAATTCATAAAAATGTTAAAACATCTTATATTTGTGAACGGAGGGAATATATGATAAGACTCTTCTGTGAGAACACTCTGATGTCACCAAACAGTAAGTTAGAAAACTGTGATAAACGCTGCTGTTTTTTTCTTACATTTCCTGTCTTTGACTCTGTCGTTGGAAGTACTTTGCTTATGCAATAATATGGCATATTAACATTGTAGATTCATTTGGATTGCTATTTGATTATTTGTGCAGCTACATGGTGAACTATGTAAGAAACTTTACACTGTAGTTCATGAAGTTTCAATTGCCATCCCTGCCCTTGAGAGTACAAAACCTGGAAGTAATTCTGGACTTCTGGCGTTGAGCTCCTTGCGCATAGCTGTTGATAAAGCCAAGAATCTACTTCAGTATTGCTCAGAGTGTAGCAAGCTTTACTTGGTAAATAATTTTCATTTGTATGAATATGCTTGCTCTCCATGTTTGAGAAGTAAAAGCTTATCAGACTATGTATACACGATCTGTTCTTTTACTGCACTGCTACATTATAAAATTGTTAATGCTAGTTGGACAATCTCGCTCATCAAACTTGGTGGATATGCCTGATGTTAGAGAACAATTTTTCTCATATTTCTGTTTCCTTTTACAGCAATGCAATGTTCTGTATTTAACGTGGTTATTGTATTGCAGGCCCTAACAGCAGAATGTGTTCTTACAAAATTTGAGAAAGCAAGATGCGCTCTTTTAGAAAGTCTTCACCAGTTGGAAGAAACACTTCCAGAAGCAATTAATTCTCAGGTTTTCACTGGTCATGTACAAACGTATTTCTAGAATTTCTACTACAGAATATAATGTTTCATCATGGACGGATTCACCATAAGCAGGGAGTTGTAGTTTTTTATATCATAGCATCGATTCTTCTTCACTACCTTGATGTAGTCGCTAATTGTTTTCTCATGTTTTTTTTTGCATGCCTATTCTTCAGATGATATATTTTTGGCGAAACCCTTCGATAATTATTTGTTGTTGGAAAATTTCAGATCCCAGAGATTGCAAATGAGCTGGAGAATTCAGTTTTTGCTTTGGATCAGGCTGAAAAGCAAGTTGGTGATCAAGTGAAACAGATAATTCAGAATGAGAAGAAATCCAATGGATTCCTTGATGACAATGAACTTGAATTCTTTCGGCAAACTATTTTGAGAGCTGGCATTACATCATCTGCTGCGGCTCTTACTGAGAGAAGAGCAATTAGAAGACTTCTTGAAAGAGCCCAGGCAGAAGAAGACACGAAGAAAGAATCAATAGCATCCTATCTGCTGCATCTTATGAGGAAATATTCAAGTCATTTCAGGAGCGAAACAATGGATTCCGTCAACTCCCAGTCCTCAAGTCCTTCGTGCTCCTTCACTTCAATATCCAGCTCAATTGATCTCCAAGGAAATCTCCCTTCTCTCGAGAAGCTCCTGCCTAGGTCTGGCTCCATCAATTTCAAGCAGATTAAAGGGCTATCAGGGAGCATGCCATTGCCACCTGAGGAACTAAGGTGTCCAATCTCTCTGCAGCTCATGTATGACCCTGTTGTTATCGCATCTGGTCAGACCTACGAGCGGGCTTGCATCGAGAAATGGTTTAACAGTGGGAATACAACCTGCCCCAAAACTCGGAAAGAGTTACCCCAGCTTTCCGTGACACCTAATTACTGCATCAAGGGTCTGATAACATCCTGGTGTGAACAAAATGGGGTTCCAGTTCCCTCCGCCCCTCCAGAATCTCCAAAGCTCAAATATTTGAGGATAACATCTCTAAAGAGTAGCAAATGCGTGGTGACGAATGGTGTTAGCACGATTTTGTTCGAAGACGCAGGCGCAAAAGACGCAAAAGACGACAAGTTGAACACCGATGTTGCTTTGGAGAAGTGCTCTAGCCATAATTCCAGGGAGGCGACATCTGAGACATGCGAAGAAGAAGAGGAGGTCTCTGTGGAGAAGTGCTCTTTTCAGAATAACCCTGTAGAGGCTGCACCCGAGAGATGTGAACGCTGGCTGCGTGTGCTAAGCAAGGGTGGTGAGTGCATCGATGAGCAGCGTGAGGTGGTCGAGCAGGTCAGGTTCCAGCTGAAGGGTGATGATGAGCTCAGGGACTATGTGGGTGCTAATGGTATTACCGAGCCACTCACCTGCTTCCTGAAGATGGCTCTCAGCAGAGAAGACGTGCAATCTCAGGAGGTCGGAACAATGGCACTTTTCAATCTTGCTGTCAGCAATAACAGGTAAATATCACATACAGATCATTCATTCCTGTTTCTTTCTCCTTCAAATCACAGTGTCAGAGAAAAGGCTCTTTGCAACAAGCATAGGTAGATCAGATGATCTTAGCTCAGTTCTTTGGCCTGATCATTTCAGCTCTATGTCTGCCCTGTAGGAACAAGCGGCAGCTGCTCTCAGCTGGAGTTATCCCTCTGATGGAGCAGATGATGCAGAAACCGGAGACCTGCGAGGCTGCGGTGGCGATGTACCTCAACCTGTCTTGCCTGGAGGAGGCGCAGGCCATCATCGGCTCGAGCGAAGTCATCCCTGTCCTGATCAGGTGCCTGCAAGAAGAAGGGTACCGGAGCGACACGTGCCGGCTGGACGCGCTCCTGACGCTGTACAACCTGTCCCTGCACGCGCCCAACATCCCGGCGCTCCTCTCGTCGGGCGTGGTCCACAGCATCCACACCGTCCTGGCGCCGTCGTTGCCGTGGACGGACCAGGCCCTGACCTTGCTGATCAACCTGGCGCTGAGCTGGCCCGGGAAGAAGGAGATCGCGGCGAACCAGGCCATCGTGGGCGACATCGTGTTCATCCTGGACAACGGCGAGGCGGCGGAGCAGGAGAAGGCGGTGTCGTGCCTGTGGATGATCTGCAACGGCGACGAGGGGTGCAGCCAGACGGTGCTGCAGGAGGGCGTGATCCCGGCGCTGGTGTCGCTGACGGCGAACGGCACGGGCAAGGCCAAGGACAAGGCGCAGAGGCTGCTCCGGCTGTTCCGGGAGCAGCGGCAGCGCGAGCTGGAGCAGCAGCAGCCGCGGGTGGAGCTGCTCGAGGTGGCCAGCCAGGCCGCCGCGCAGCAGGAACAGGAGGAGGAGGAGCAGCAGCAGCAGCAGCAACAGCAGGAGGATGCCGCTGCGGGGAAGACGGCGGCGTCCGAGCAGAGCGGCGAGGGCAAGAAGCCGCCGGCGCGGCTGAGCAGGTCCAAGTCCAAGCGGCTGGCCAGGGCCATCACCTGCCTCATCAAGAAGTGGACGACGCCAGGCGGCGGCGGCGGCGACAAGTGTAAACTGTAACCCTGTAGAATGTGTGGTGGTACTGTACCGTCACATTCACCAAAAATGTGTGCGCTCGTGAAGCTCCATGTGTAAAATACAACTAGCGAAATCGTACGGACGTTCAACTGCGACTGGGAGAAGAGAAGAGCTTCTTCTCCCGTCCGAGTAAAATAATTTTTAGTACGTGCTCCCGGAACAGCCGATGGCATAGCGATCGCGAAGGCGATGACGCAGAGCACTCGTCGTGGCATAACCAGGGCGCCGCCTCCGGTTTCGACCCACTGACTGGTCTACCCACCCCGTACCTACTAGTACTCCGCGGCTCCGATCGGCGACAGCGACGGGGAAAAACGACGAGCGGCTCCTCTCCCCATCCAAACCCCGAATCAAATGCTCACTTCCGCCACCGCCCCCTCCTCCTCCTGCTCGTCCCACGCTCCCACCCGCTTCGCCTCCGCGCGCGGGCGCCGCCTCCGCCCCGTGCTCGCCATGGCCGCCTCCGACGACCCCCGCGCCAGGTCGGTCGCCGTCATCGGCGCCGGCGTCAGGTGAGTCCACACGATTTCGCGCCGAATTCTCGGGTGGGGGTTTTGCGCTCGCGCACGTCAGGTGTTTGACGGAATGGTGACTCCGTGCAGTGGGCTCGTGGCGGCGTACAGGCTGAGGAAGAGCGGCGTGCGGGTCACCGTGTTCGAGGCGGAAGACCGCGCGGGAGGGAAGATACGGACCAACTCCGACGGCGGATTCCTCTGGGACGAAGGAGCCAACACTATGGTGAGCTCATTTCTGTTTGTGAATAACTTGTGGCGTTGTGTAGCGCTGTCTCTGTATGCCACGGATTGTGGCGAGTGTTGGAGCGAATGGTGCGACCTGTGTACATTATGGTTTACTGCTCCTTGTCGCAATTGCTTGCTAGTATATAAGAAGCATGTGTTTGTGTGTGCTGTTGGGGCATGCACTCCTCTCCTTATTAGAATTCAAAACTGAAATGGAACCTAGAAGATTAGCTGATGACATAACCTGATCCTGTCACCCGCAGACAGAAAGTGCATTGGAGGCTAGTAGACTAATCGACGATCTTGGTCTTGAGGACAGACTGCAGTATGTATGTGCCAATGCTATCTTCGAATAATTAGTTATGTTTGCATTCTGCATTGTCGTCTGTAAATTGTTCCCATCAATGAATTACCTTACAAGTTCAATGTCTATTTCAGCCTAACTCCCAGCACAAGCGTTATACTGTTAAGGATGGAGCGCCAGCACTGGTAAATAGGTTTTCCATGTAATCATGCATCTCCTTTTCCATTTTTCTTATTGTAGCTCACCCTTGAGTCTTCTCCTTTTTGTTCCATAAGATCCCTTCAGATCCCATCGCGCTAATGAAAAGCACTGTTCTTTCTACGAAATCAAAGGTATATCCTGCTATTTAGTACGAACTACTTCAGCCTACAGTACATGTTACATGGCACACTAACCCCTTCTAAATGAGTTATTTATTGCCAGTGCCACTGATAGATTGGAATGCATAACAAATACAAACATTTTATCGATTGCTAGTGTTAGTTTAGTGCCCACTACCATGACCTGAATTAGCTGGTTTCAGTAACTAATTGACAATTTGTAGATTCTCCAGGTCTTTTCCTTTCAAATTTGATTCTGCTCTGAATTCTTTCTTACCCTTGCAGTTCAAGTTCTTTCTGGAACCATTTCTCTATGAAAAATCTAGCACAAGGAACTCCAAAAAAGTGTCTGACGAGCATTTGCGCGAGAGGTGAACCTTCACACTTGGTGTTTTGCATTGGTGTAGATGCCAAATGCTAACAAGATAATAAATGGTGACCTTCCGTATGAAGTTTTTAGGATCCGAGAGGCTGTCTGGTACTCTAGTGTTCCTTAAGCCTCATCTGCTTGCAGTTCTATGTAGGGGAAAGGCATATATAGCGCACCATGACTGTTTGTAGTATGTATTATTTGTTTAAAGGAGATAATTGAATGTCCCTGTTTTGACAACTTTACAGCGTTGGGAGTTTTTTTGAACGCCATTTTGGGAAAGAGGTGAGTTCTTTCCTTACGGATCATCAGTAATTCAATCATATAGAGTTAAAAGCTCTGCAGCTCGTATTTTAACCAGCCATGGCTATGAATTTCCATGTTGATTACAGGTTGTTGACTATCTTATTGATCCATTTGTAGCTGGAACAAGTGCAGGAGATCCTGAGTCATTATCTGTAAGTTACTACTGCATTATGTGCACAAACACCATATGACCTTTCCATGTGATGCTTGCTTAATGTTGATAATCTAATAGTAATTATTATTCCAGACCATATCACCTTGTTAATTAACTGTACTGGCTTTGAGTAACAACTATTTTTTGCAGATTCGTCATGCATTTCCAGGGTTATGGAATTTAGAAAAGAAGTAAGTTTGTACATTTTTTTATTTGCTCGCAGTGATCTATTCTCACTTCTACATTTTCATTTGTTGTCTTGTCCATGTTTTTGCTTTTGCTATCTCCCATGCATTTTTTTATGTTACAGCATGTATATCAGTTTAACCTATGTAAAGATTCTACAAGTGAAAATGTCATTTTCAGATATCCTTGTTTCTTGCATTGCTTTCTTGGGTCCTGCTGTTAGCTTGTTACTGAACTGCCTTTCTTTTTCCCTGTTGGACTTCCTTGAATTGGGCATTGACGGAATGTTCACCCTTTAATACTGCTTATGTGTGCACTATCTATCTCCTTGTGTTTTCCTCTTTATTTGATATTCTGCTTTTCTCCAAATATTACTTTATTTTCTATTTTTACTGATGGAGTTGGACTAATTGGCCATGCAACAGAACTGATTAGTTTGAGAGAAATATTTCCTAATTATCCTGATAATATGCATCTTCTAGAACAAAAAATCATATTGTAATTTTCATGTAAGATAATATTTCCTAATTAGCCCAATAATATGCATCTTCCCGAAATCATACTGTAATTTTCATTTCGAGTGAAATATTTTCTAATTAGCCCGATGATATGCATCTTTTTGAACATCAATCCATGCCTATACAAATTGCCGACATAAATTATTATAAATATAAAGGGCTACAACACCATTATTCAGAAAAATGTTTGCTATCATGATAATAGATTTTGTACTAGTTTTTTTCAAATGGGACACACTACGTTTGCAGTTTCAACTTGTCATTTGCACTAAAGCATGTTGTTGTCGTAAATTTGGATAGCAACAATATTTGTTCCCAGTTATGGTGATTCACACTCCTTCAATGCTCTCAGGTATGGTTCTCTCATCGTCGGTGCCATCTTGTCAAAACTAACAGCTAAAGGTGATTCAGCAAAGAAAGGAGGCACTTCGTCAGGAAAAGGAAGGAGCAAGCGGGCCTCATTTTCATTTCATGGTGGTATGCAGGTATTCCTTCAATGGTGTCATGTCATTTCCTTTGTTAGTGTAAACAACATAAAAATAAAACCCGCGTATGGGCCCTATACCCTATTAACTCCATCTGTGTTCCCTAAAAAAGGAAAAACTCCATCTGTCCCATTTGAAAGAGCTGCATTTACTTGGCCACTGCAGGAATGGTTATTTTTGTGCCATTCAAGGATGCATGTTCACTCGATGAACCAGCATCACTATTTTATGTTTCACAAGCCAGGAATATTGCCATGTTTATATCCATTGTACAGCTTAGCGATCCATTTACACCCTGTCATGATCACTGCTGATTTCTGTATTGACTCGGCACAAGTTTATTAGCTTGCGGATATTAGTTAAAGCTATGTCAAACAAAAGCCCAAATATATGACCAAGTGTATGAATATGTTTAGCTACGTAGTTGTCGAGAAACAGTATTGCAAGATGAGAAATAAGTCAAAGGTAGCTATGATACAAGAGGACTAACATCACAAAATAGTTGCATGGTGGAATCACACAACATTCATGGCCAGTTTAGACTTTATCGAGCCACACACTAGAGGGGGTGTTGACGTATATGTGTATTGCCCAACCTTCTCCATCAGTTTGGATTTTTGGTTCTTCTCGTTGGTACATGAAATTTAATATGGTATCAAAGCCAAGAGGCCTTGGATTCAAGTCTCAGATTTTGCAATTTAAATGGAAATATTGCTTGCCCTCCTTCTGTCCACGTTTAGGCCTTACCAAGCCATGCAGGTGTTGTAGTATATGTGGTTTGTCCAACCTTTTCCATCCATCAGTTCAGACTTTTGATTCTACTGGTTGGTGCATAAAACTTAATATTCACATCTGTTTTTTAGAAGTCATATGTTGTTGAATGCTTTTCAGACACTAGTAGATGCACTTCACAAGGAAGTTGGAGATAGTAATGTGAAGCTTGGAACACAAGTGTTGTCATTGGCGTGTAACTGCGATGAACTCTCTGCATCAGATGGGTGGTCAATTTTTGTGGATTCAAAAGATGCTAGTAGTAAGGAGCTTGCAAAGAACCAGTCCTTTGATGCTGTTATAATGACAGTAAGAATCACTCATCTGCATTATTTTTCAAAGTTCATTTGATACACAATCTGGTAAATTTGCTTTCTGCCAATCTATAAAATATACTTAATATTTCTGCACTCACGCATGACTGGCTATTATTACTATTAAACGTAGGTCATAAAACCAAATTATGTACCTCTTGCATTTTCCCCTCTGCAGGCTCCACTGTCCAATGTCCAGAGGATGAAGTTCACAAAAGGTGGAGCTCCCTTTGTGCTAGACTTTCTTCCTAAGGTCAGGTTAGGATCACCATTTTAGATCAAATGCAATAATTGAAATGGTTGCTCTTGTAAAGAAATTGGTGCTAGGGGAAATTTGTCTCAATCCCTTCAGCAGTTCCATTTTTCTCAGGTCTATCACTACAAGAGCCATATTGCTGGTTTGTTTTTTTCCCATGGACAGGGGTGCGTGGAAGTTAGCTATCCACGTGCCAGAACCATGACTTGGTTTCGATATCTTATGGGTTTCAACTCTAGTCTACCCAACTTGTTTGGGACTGAAAGGCTTTCTTGTTGCTGTTTGTTGTTGCTTCTACATTTGCATGTACATGATTCATTCCCGTACCTTGTCACGAACGGATCTATGAAAATAGTAGTAGTTCAGTGATATGGTCTATTTCAGAAGGCGGACAGACTAACTGTATTTATTAATGCATGAAAAAGTAACTATATGAGAACAGTAGTAGATCAGTGATATGGTCTATTTCAGTATTCAGTGCTTTTGCTAGCACTTTAAGTAACTCCTGTTTCTGGACAAAATGAGTGACACATATTTTGGAAATATATTGGTAATTAAGAATATAAGCTAGACATACTGTACTCTGTTTTACTGACATGAATACATAATTGAAGTGAAGATGGTTATATTGCTTCTCCATCATCAAAGGATTCCTTGCTACGTGAATTTATATGATTTCAAGACAATGCCATAATGGAATCACATTTCCACTGTTAAGATACTCTGTTGTACCAGTACCACTGTAGCTATTATTTTATATTTTTCTTGATACATATGCACTTGGAGATCATATCACAACACCGTACTTAGTGTTGTTAGAGCCTGCGAGTTATTGTATCACAACATTGCATTTATGACCTATGAGATGTGGACTGATTTTGTTCTTTCTTTCTTTTTTGTAAAGATGTGTGACTGATGTCGTGTCATAAAATACACGGGCTTCTTATAACTTTACATGTGTAGCAGAATCTCATCTTAAGCCATATTTAATTTGTAGGTGGATTATCTGCCATTGTCCCTCATGGTAACAGCATTTAAGAAGGAAGACGTCAAAAGACCCCTGGAAGGATTTGGGGTCTTGATACCCTTTAAGGAACAACAAAAACATGGTTTGAAAACGCTTGGTAGGTTCAGCTTTATACTTGAACTGTTTTCAATTTACAGAAGTACCATTGCACTCAGTTCGGTACACAAAACAATCTTGTTTTACCAGTTTTCGTGTACTCGTGATTAGTTTATTCTGATTTTATATTGCTTCATACTACATCTTTTTTCCCAGAACATAGCCTCATTTATACGTGCGTGACTGTTTCTTGTATAGGAACTCTCTTCTCCTCTATGATGTTCCCAGATCGAGCTCCTAATGACCAGTACTTGTTTACAACATTCATTGGGGGAAGCCACAATAGAGATCTCGCTGGAGCTCCAACGTAAAAACCTTTTGATCTTGTATTATGCTTCTTTTCTTATGCACATTATTCCAATTTTTTACTTCTGCAGGCCTATCTTGAAACGATTTGTGACATCTGACCTTACAAAGCTACTGGGGGTAAAGGGGCAGCCAACTTTTGTGAAGTAAGTATTCACGCATATCGGCCTATATGCTTTCCCTTCCTGTGCTTGTGTTGTGGTTTTCCATCTTCTAGGGAATTTCAGAATGTGCACAATTTGTTTCACTGTCTCATGCTCATGTAATTTATTAGTATTTCTTATGTTCCTCAGACATATACATTGGAGAAATGCTTTTCCTTTGTATGGCCATGATTATGATTCGGCACTGGAAGCTATAGGAAAGATGGAAAGTGATCTTCCAGGGTTCTTCTATGCAGGCAAGTCAATAAAGCCACCTTACTTTTGTTACTTCTCATGAAAATTTATGGTGCTCCTTGGTCTGCTGGAAATGAAGCTCTAACAAAAGAATGGACATCTAAAAACAGTCTCGTTGGAAATTTGTAGAGCAAGCAAACCAGAAATAGTAATCCCGCCAAGTGACTCTTAGATGTTAACTTATAACTTTAACTTTGGTGTCTTGTAGGAAATAACAAGGATGGGTTGGCTGTTGGAAATGTCATAGCTTCAGGAAGTAACACAGCGGACCTTGTGATCTCATACCTTGAGTCAGGCATCAAGCAAGTTAGTTAATATCGACGGTGTCTGACCTATCTTCTAGCATTGGCAGACTATATTTCTCACACTATGTTAGATTTAAAATGATAGCAGTGGTTGGCAATCTCTTTATAAGCCTAAGCATTAACCAGGCATCCAGTATTCGAGCTGTGTAAAGATGGGCAAGGACAAGGAGTGCAAAATAATTCTGATCGCCTGAAGTGTTCGTGGTTATTTTGAACAGTAATCATTGACATATAGACTTGCTTTGGCAATAAAACTGGAATTTCTTGAGATGTTATGCCATGTATAATTTGACCAGTTGGATTAGCCTCCCAAGCTGCATGGTGCTCGAGGTGTTTCTTTCTGCCCACACTTCTGTTGAGTTACAGTGTGGCTCTGAACAACAATGATCTGTGCGTTGCAGGGGCCATCAAGCCGTGGAATTATTTGCCTGCCATTTTGCGTTTTGCTGTTAAGTAGTAGTAGAACGTACACCACCTCTGGGACATCAACAGCCAGTTCTGACTGACACACTTGGGTGTTGTCTTGTTCAACTATCTTGGGATGGGCAAGCGAAGTCTTCCTGGTGATTCATCTTTACCACTACTGCTACTTAGTAGTACTACCTTTATGCTGTAAGAGGCACAGTTCAGCATGCCAACTGACCGAAGGTCTGTAGGTTGAAGCGAAACTGGAAGTCCTGTGAGAATCCAGGCAAAAGATATCCTTGTACGGGATGCGTGCTCCACTTGCAATGTGCATAATTATGTTCCTCTCTTTCATCTTTGGCCGGTTGGCCATCTTTTGACGTCTAGGGTAGTGCTCCATAATTACCATGATCCGCAGGATTACATATGATGCTTCAAGCTTAGGTTTGGATCATACTCCTACATATGTGGTGCACATCATTGTCCTCGTTTGAAAAGGTACGTTCACCTCTGTAGACGTGCAATGAAAGCCGAGGTTGTGTAGTAGTGCAGCTCCCTAGAATCAAGGAGGCATTACAGTAGAAGGTAAGAGATGAGTTGGAATGGAAGGGTACATTGGGGCCAATGTTTTGGTTCCCAGAACTGATATTTGATTGTGCTTGGTGCAAGTGAGAGAGAAAAAAGGCAGTTGCTTCCTTTGGAACTTTAGGGCACAAGAAAGCATGAGTAGGGCACTCCTTGGAGCCTTTATGTCCTTCACTGCACTTTTCTTCTTGGGCACAGCCTCCCGTATTGTATGAGCATGGCGGCCACTGACCATAAAGGAGATGGATAGATAACAAAGCAAAAGGTTTGGTTTTGCCCTTAAAAAATTCCATGTCTGGAGGACTGGATAGATAGCTTGACCGCCTTATCCATGAAGCTTG
Source organism: Triticum aestivum (assembly GCF_018294505.1). NCBI lineage: Eukaryota > Viridiplantae > Streptophyta > Magnoliopsida > Poales > Poaceae > Triticum > Triticum aestivum. The sequence continues at coordinate 590,222,303 of NC_057797.1, forward strand.
CCTCCGAGTGTTTCATGTTCCTTGTCTGAAATAGAAAATAGAAGTGGTGCATTTCCCCGATTCTATAAGTGGTGCATTTTAGCTTGGCATGCATGCACATTTTGCACCGGCAGCGACACGGCTTTCCTGCTCATGCTGACGCAAAGACGCCGATGGATGGATTCAGGCAGCTATACATTTTTCTTACACCCAGATCTCACCTAATGCCGTCCATGGCCTGGATTTCGGCCGGGCGCCAAATGGTTTCCTTGGGCCTATCACATGTTCTGAGACAAAACAGGGAGCGTCATACAAGGACTAAAAGCAATCTTGCCTACCAAGCCTAGGTTTTATTTAACGCCAGCCTTTGATTTGTTCAACGCAATGGCATGGACCGAGACTCCCGAGAGCCGATCAAGCCAAACGCTAGGGCCATTAACCAAAAGGATCTCGACAGGAGCTGGGCTTGCTAGCGCGCCGTCTCGAACATGGCAAGTGGGTGACGACAGGCGCAGTGTTAGCTATATATGTGTGCACTTGTAATGGCAAATGTACCATGATTGGTTTTGGGATGCGTGGATTGCGGAGATATATATCTTCCTTGGCCACATGGCCACTGGGTAATCTACTAACCCAGCCCCAAAATATACACATAACCCTAGCTGAAAGCCTACCGAGCGCCGATGCTATATCACATTACGGTAGCACTTAGCCGGCTTGCTCGTGACAAGAGGGTAATGCCTTTGAACTGTCCCTAACACATTTGTGCTCGACAGCTCGAGGACTAACAGTTCTTGTTTTGTACCCGCACGCGAGCCCTTTTGTTGATACATGCATGGCATGGTAGTTGTTGGACCGAAGCGTTGTCGTAGTTGAGGATTTTTACTATTTTCTCGTCTGGTTCTTGTCCTGTGCGCCGAACTGTGGATATGCTTCAGTTGGCTGCATGTGTGCTGCGCGTCGCTCCTGGCCAAGTCATGATACAATAATCTGAAAACACGCCATCATCCATGCGGTGGACGTGAAGAGGAACAGGTCGCCGGTAGAAACAGTCGTCTTCAGCTAGCGGCACACGGTAAAGGTTTCGCCCGGTTCACGTAATCGTGGCGTCTTAGACATAGGTCTATAGTAAAAAAAAGAGAGAGAAAATCTGAAACTTTGACAGATATGGTATAAGATTTTGCTAAAATTAAGTCGCCTGAGATTTTTTTTGGTTTGTCTACGTTGATGTCCTGAACTGTCCGATGTTTCGCGCTGAGATTTGCGCAGGGTCGAGGAGAAGACGCGCTCTTGAGAAATCGTCCGCTGCAACACGTCCGAACAGCGGAACAAAACTGTCAGAGACGTACGCCACAGTGCAACGTGGCCATGAGGCCCATGACCAAAAGCACACCGTGGAAAGTAACTACTTGAGCGTGGCAAGCGACAAAGTACGTGCGTACGTACGACCATTTCTTTGCATGTGGTTTTTGTCGACATTACCATGTCTCTGCATCTTATATTAGCGCCACAAGAAACGTACGGGGGGGTAAAACAAGCAAGCATGTAGTAGGAGTAGCACCGAATCTTGTCAGCATAAATGGTGGATCTCAGCCTCAACCAAACACAGCGGGAGGGCACACGGTTAAGCAAGGAGTGCCACCCCTGCTCCACTGTTTCGATCTCCATTTAGCACAGAGCTAATGTCGTTTGTAATCCGAGCATCGGTTCTAGAGTAATTTCCATTCTTACCATTACGCGTAATGATGGACACCGCATCCGCCCCACCCGCCGACACGTACGTGGGCTGGGCGGGTGTGTCATGCACGCCATGCAACAATACGCATCAGCATCAAGGCAGATTAACCTAACTGCATGCAATGCAACCACATCCAATTAATACGTACCACATGCATGGCGCAGCTATACGTGCCCGGAGGCTCACATGCACACATCACGGTCCGGTTCCACTGGAGAAGTCGAGATGGAGCTAGCTAGCGGAACATTTGGGCCTGCGCGCGCGCCACATGAGCCTACGTATATAGTACAACCGGGTAGCCACCCCTAGCCTAGGCCGGTTGAAAGGAGCACGGAGTTAAAGCTAAACTAAGCCTGAGTTGACCTCACGTGGTGGTTACCTCCACGGACACCAGGATCAAAGCGGATCTAGCAAAATGATCCGGGCCCTGCGTGTCCCGGCAGCACGAGTTGACCCGTGCCGGTTTTCTGACGACCCACCCGGCAGCCGGCAGGCACCGGCACCGCACACGGCACGCCACCGCGCGCAGAGATCCCGGTCCTTTTGTTGCATCAGATTATCTTGTTTCCTCTCTATACTTTCTGGCACTCGATTAATTCCGCGTGCGTACGTACGTACGTAGGTTAGCAGCCAACCGTAGTGGCGAGCGATCAGCTTTATTTATATTCCCCTGGCTATGGCCCTCCTCCGATCTCACATCGGTCAGTTACATCATTCACGCACACAGCATGTTCTTCGTGGCTGCTATGGTGGTGCCGGAAACAGGTTACGGGTGTTGATGATCTTTTCAGTTTTGTCATGTCGGTTTTTATGTGGCTTGTACTTTGTTTTTCATGATATGAATGAGACACGCATTACCATGCAAAACAAAAAGATGGACGGATGTATTGTCAGGTGTGCGCCTAGACAGACAGTAGACAGCCATTTCTTTTCTTTTCTTTTATACATAACTTTCTTCTTTTGTTTTTCTTGCTTTGGTGCGTACACCTTGGTTCGGATCTGCGCCTGTGGACGGGAATATCTGCAGCGAGTAATACAATTAGCACGCACGTTCCTGAGATTGTGAGTATCTACCTACCTAGCTCAGGTACTCACGTACTGGTAGTATAAGCACTACGTACTTCGCAAGTGGCTCACACTTGATTAACGCTAGCTAGCCTAATTAGTAGTACTATATACGCGCGCATGATGCATGCATGCATAATGCAACACAAGGCGGGAGACTGGAGGGGGACCCCATCATGATAGTAGTACTATAGGTTAATTTTGGCTTTGCAGGCATGTGGGCGACGTGTCCAAGGTTTCTTTGGCCGCCTCAGAATCTTGGCGTCGTCCTGGTGTACGTACATGATGCGGAGAGCAAGTGTATGCGTACATACGTGACAAGTTGACAAGTGCATGCCACGGGAGGAAACGCAAGTTGGTGGCAGTTTTCCGTCGAAAGGACGGGGCGATCGTACGTACGCGCTGCAGACCTCAGCATGCATGATATACTACCGTCTACTAGCTTGGTTAGGCGTCTAGCGGGTTGTGGGCTCTGCGTTCTTCTCTACACATCGAGTAGGAGTTGTATGCATGCATTGCAAGAGTACAACGGATGCACTTCACGTGATCGATCAAGCAGCCCCCCAAAAACAATGTACGCTCCAAATGCCACCGTGCTGCTATGGTAAAGAACGGTGGCAAGGACCCAAGTGAACCGAGCACGTCGACGGCGAAAATATCTGAGCAAGCAGCAGAAGAAGGCCAGCGTAGTGGTTGTGGTGTACCGTGCGCTCGACATCACCGTATCTTTTGCTTACCCATTCCAGTGCAGGCCGTATGCATCGGATCGTATGCATCGATCTGGTGCAGAGGCCGGGGTATCCCCTTTAAAAAAAAAAAATCCATTCCAGTGCAGGCGATCCATTTCTGTTTTCGGGCATCGGTTGACCGTTCGCCCCGGACCCCGTGGACCACGAGGCCATGCCAGGAGCTAGCGTGCGCACTGCGGATCGCGATCAATGCAAACATAACGCACCCGCTGCCGCTGCAAACCAGTAGTACTAGGCCACAGCTCAGCGACGCTGGCAGGATCATACGGACGGGCGGGCGTCTACGCGCCACAGATGCAGGATGATGCCAATCTATCTATCTATCTATCTATCTATCTATCTATCTATCTAGCAGTAAAAAAACTAATGGCGACGTGCTCTGGAAAACACACTTTGGTGCGGCGGGAGTGTCTGTGAGCAAAGTGCCAGCTTTTGCCTCAAGAAAATTGTTTATCAGAGCAGCAGCAGCGGGCAGTGCGGAGAAAGAGCGATGGAGAGACGCTTCCCCTGCGCCGGCGGCAGCGCCGGCAGCGGCTTTATCGGGGGCAACCAAGCCAACCGGAGAGCGTCCACGCGGCCACGCCAGGGCGACCCGCCATCCCGTGCCCGTCTCGCCACCGCAGGTGCGCGCGGCTCGGCTGAGCTACCGAGGCGAGCCGAGCCGAGCCGAGCCGGGACTCTGCCTGTGCGAGCGCGACCGACCGGTCTCCATCCTTGCTCGGCACGCGCGGCGCAGCCGGCCTACTGCCAGCTACTTGGCGCGACTACTCGTACCGATCGATCGAGCTGGTAACGACGTGGTACTACGTAGTAGGGCCCAAGAATCGACGACCCTCCTTTGCTCCGCGTGCACAATCCAACGGTCCATATTTACCCGAAGCCTGCGCGTTCACTTGCTCGTGCATGGCTCGCTAGCGATGTTTTACAAGTAGCTCGACGACCCATTTCGGATTTCAGAACCGGCGCATGCTTGCTCGAGGCCCTGCGTGTTTGGTTCTTCTAGTAGCTGTGACCAAAGTGGCCAATATTTGCGCCTGCTCGACCCCTTGCTTCGAAAAAGATACGTAGAAGAAAGCTAGGTCCTGCATGGTGCAATGCATGCCACATACTAGTATACGCACATCCACATCTATCGGGTAAATCCGTGCCGGACTTTACCGATCACCCGGTTCACAGGCAATCGCCAATCGATCGACCACCTACGTAGTACGTTCGTCCTGACGACTGCAGAGCACATCAAATTACCTCCTGTGACCACTTCAATTCCTACGTACGTGCACGGTACACCTACAGTCCTACACCCTACGGCCGCTAGCACGGCTACGTACGTACGTAATCGACCTTTTTGCATGGAGCGATGCAATTCTTACGTAAGAGTTTTACAAATACTTCACGTATTACTAGTTCAATCCACGGACGTTTACTGCCACAATATGCTCTTGCTGGTTATTTCCCATCTCACAGTACGTAAACTTTTTGTAGAGCGCGGTACAAGAGAACAGGAACATGCATGCATGCATCTTACGTACCACTCGTCGTATTGCCGCTCGTCGCATTTACAATGAAGGACGGTACTTTGTACGAGGTACAACTGTATACGTGGAAAGCTAAATATATTACAGGACAGCATAGGAGGCCTGCGCCAATGCTGTGGGCTGCGGCAAATGTGCCACTGGTTCAATCGGAAGGAACTCGACCTCACGCCGATCACTGCTGTAGTAGAGCACTAGCTAACAGTGGTAGAGATGAGACCTAGTCCGACCTGTCTCACGAAAGCAAGCGTGCCTCCGTAACAAGGACATGTCCAAGCAGCCTCTCCTGAATTTGGCCTGTAGATTCCACAGTTTTCCACTAAGTACTGTATATGCACCAGTGTACGCTGCATTATACTACCCTCTTTTTAGACTCTAGGCTGGCACATGCTAATACACCACATGCTATTGCATTTTAGAAGAAAAGGTAGGAAAGGGGACAGGTTTTTTTTTTGCGGGAAAACTTTCAATCTATTCATCTTCAATCATGATAGTACAACGAATGCTAGAAATAATGTTAAACTCAAAAGTTCCGGGATGAACCGCAAATAAAAAAACTGATTTTTTTATGGGAAACTTTAAGGAATTTTTGGAGTGTATGCAAAAATTCATCGCGAAATCACATCGGTGCAATGCATGGTAAAACAAAAACAAAATCGATGCTTTGAGAATGTTACTTTCAAACACATTTTGGAGCTTTGATTTTGGCTTTTTTGCCACGACTTCCACTAATGTGATTTTGTGATGAAAATTTGCATGCACTTCAACATTTCTTAAAGTTTACCACAAATTTTTTTGGATTTTTTCTATTTTACTGTTCACAGCAGGAGCATTTGCTTGTCCTCCCCTTGCATCTTCCACCAGGGAAAACCCACAAGGAACTTATATGGTTGGCAAATTTTGATTATTAAAGTTAAAGTTGTTTCAATGATCAAATCAACAAGATCCATATTCTCCATAACCACGGACACAACTGTTCAAAAAGATTTATCCCCGTAGGTGTGCACCAATATACCCATATGCACAACCCTCTCATATAGGTCAATGAAGCACACCATATGCCCAAACTGTCGGGCAAATCGACTACAACACTACCCTAGCTACACTCAAGTCCAGGAAGCCACCCGACTGAGTCGACACCCGGATCAAAAGTCCAGCCAAAGCTCTGAATCGGCCCTAATCGGATACGTGTCCAAGCTAGTTGTTGCCCAAGTCCAAGGTCAACCCATTGTATCGGCTCCGTTATAGGGTGAGCTAGGGACCCCCCCTCCCCAATTGCTCGTATAAAAAAGCAAATGAAAACTAGCTTGTGACCTTGGAAATGTCTGCAGTTTTGGGTACCGGTCGAGTGGGCTCCATAAACCCCATCCCGCCGTTGTGCGCCGTCGCAAGCGCTCCGGGAGTTCGTGGCTGCAACTCTGGATCAAGCACGTTGTCGCCACTCAGGCAGCAGCGGAACAAGTGGCGGCTATCGAGTTCGGTGCTACTTTTGAGTTTGCGTTAATTTTTCCTTGAAGAGGAAAGGGTGATGTAGTAAAGTAGAGATAAGTATTTCTCTCAGTTAAGAACCAAGGTATCAATCCAGTAGGATGCACAAGCAAGTCTTCAACTATGCACCTAAAAAACTAACAAACACTTGCACTCAACGGAAAAAAGGGTTGTCAATCCCTTAATGGTCTCGAACAAGAGTGAGATTTAATAGGGATAGGTATAAAAGATAAATAAAAAGGCAAACTAAAATAAATCTAAATAAATTGCAGCAAAATATTTTTTTTCATTTATAGATCTGAAAATATATGATGGAAAATAGACCCGGGGGCCATAGGTTTCACTAGAGGCTTCTCTCTTGAAAGAAAAAACATACGGTGGGTAAACAAATTACTGTCAATCAATTGATAGAAAAACGCAAAGTTATGACGATATCCAAGGCATGATCATGAATATAGGCATCACGTACGTGTGAAGTAGACTGACTCCTGCCTGCATCTACTACTATTACTCCACACATAACCGCTATCCAATATGCATCTACAGTATTAAGTTCATAAGAACGGAGTAACGCCTTAAGTAAGATGACATGATGTAGAGGAATAAATTCAAGCAATATGATGAAAAACCCATCTTTTTTACCCTTGATGGCAACAATACAATGCGTGCCTCGCTACCCCTACTATGTCACTGGGTAAGGACACCGCAAGATTGAACCCAAAACTAAACACCTCTTCCATTACAAGAAAAACCAATCTAATTGGCCAAACCAAACTGATAATTCGAAGAGAACTACAAAGATATTTGATCATGCATAAAAAAGTTCAGAAAAGACTCAAATAATATTCATAGATAATCTGGCCATAAATCCAGAATTCATCGGATCTCGACAAACACACCGCAAAAGAATATTACATCGGATAGAACTCCAAGAACATCGAGGAGAACATGATATTGAAGATCATAGAGAGAGAAGAAGCCATCTAGCTACTAGCTATGGACCCTTAGTTCCATGCTAAACTACTCACGCTTCATCGGAAGGGCAGCAAGGTTGACGTAGATGCCCTCCGTGATCGAATCCCCCTCCGGCAGGGTGCCGGAAAAAGCCCCAAGATAGGATCTCACGGGAACAGAGGCTTACGACGGCGGAAAAGTATTTTGATGGATGCCTCTAGTGGTTTGGGAATTTATAGCACAAGAATTAGGGTTGGAGGACTCCCGAGGGGCTCACAAGCCCTCAGCCCCCCACCCACGGGAGTGCCTAGGAGGCTTGTGGCCTCCTCAGGAAGCTTCTAGCCCCCTCTCCAAGCTCCGTGGATGTCTTCTGATCCAAGAAAAATCACCGCAAAAATTTTTATTCCGTTTGATATCCCTTTTCTGTAAAACTCATAAGCAAGAAAAAACAGAAACTGGCACTAGGCTCTAGGTTAATAGGTTAGTCCCAAAAATAATATAAAATAGCATATTAATGCATATAAAACATCCAAAACAGATAATATAATAGCATGGAACAATAAAAAATGATAGATACGTTGGAGACGTATCAAGCATTCCCAAGCTTATTTCCTGCTCGTCTTCGAATAGGTGAATGATAAAAACATAATTTTTGATGTCTAATGCTACCTAACATATTTATCCATGTAATCTTCTTTATTGTGGCATGAATATTTAGATCCATAATATTCAAAACAAAAGTTTAATATTGACATAAAAACAATAATACTTCAAGCATACTAATAAAGCAATCATGTCTTATCAAAATAACATGGCCAACGAAAGTTATCCCTACAAAATCATATAGTCTAGCTATGCTCCATCTTCATCACACAAAGTATTTCATCATGCACAACCCCGATGACAAACCAAGCAATTGTTTCATACTTTTAGTGTTCTCAAACTTTTTCAACTTTCACGCAATACATGAGCGTGAGCCATGGATATATCACTATAGGTGGAATAGAATATGGTGGTTGTGGAGAATACAAAAAAGAAGGAGATAGTCTCACATCAATTAGGCATATTAATGGGCTATGGAGATGCCCATCAATAGATATCAATGTGATTGAGTAGGGATTTCCATGCAACTGATGCACTAGAGGTATAAGTGTATGAAAGCTCAAAAAGAAACTAAGTGGGAATGTGCATCCAACTCGCTTGCTCACGAAGACCTAGGGCAATTTGAGGAAGTCCATCATTGGAATATACAAGCCAAGTTCTATAATGAAAAATTCCCACTAGTATATGAAACTTACAACATAGGAGACTCTCTATCATGAAGATCATGGTGCTACTTTGAAGTACAAGTGTGGTAAAAGGATAGTAACATTGTCCCATCTCTCTGTTTCTCTCATTTTTTTATTTTGGCTCTTTGGCCTCTCTCTCTTTTCTTTTTTTCTCTTTTTTATTTCTCGTTCGGAGTCTCATCCCAACTTGTGGGGGAATCATATTCTCCATCATCCTTTGCTCACATGGGACAATGCTCTAATAATGATGACCATCACACTTTTATTTACTTTACAACTCAATAATTACAACTCGATACTAGAACAACATATGACTCTATATGAATGCCTCCGGTGGTGTAACAGGATGTGCAATGACTCAAGAGTGACATGTATAAAAAATATGAACGATGGCTTTGCCACAAATACTATGCCAACTACATGACCATTAAAAGCAATATGAAAATGATGGTGCGTGTCATAATAAACGGAACAGTGGAAGTTGCATGGCAATATATCTCGGAATGGCTATGGAAATGCCATAGTAGGTAGGTATGATGGCTGTTTTGAGGAAGGGTATATGGTAGGATTAATGCACCGGCAAAAGTTGCGCGGTACTAACAGAAGCTAGCAATGGTGGAAGGGTGAGAGTTTGTATAATCCATGGACTCAACATTAATCATAAAGAACTCACATACTTATTGCAAAAAATTATTAGTCATCGAAACAAAGTACTACACGCATGCTCCTAGGGGGTTAGATTGGTAGGAAAAGACAATCGCTTGTCCCCGACCGCCACTCATAGGGAAGACAATCAAGAAATAAATCATGATGCAACTTCATCACATGACGGTTCACCATACGTGCATGCTACGGGAATCACAAACTTTAACACTGGTATTTATACCAATCGACAATTACTCACTAGCATGACTCTAATATCACCATCTTTATATCTCAAAACAATATGCAAGGAAACAAACTTCTCATAGTATTCAATGCTCTTTATATGAAAGTTTTTATTATATCCCTATTGGATGCCCATCATATTAGGACTAAATTCATAAGCTAAGTAAATTACCATGCTGTTAAAGACTCTCAAAATAATATAAGTGAAGCATGAGAGTTCAGTAATTTCTATAAAATAAAGCCACCACCGTGCTCTAAAAAGATATAAGTGAAGCACTAGAGCAAACTGCCTAGCTCAAAAGATATAAGTGAAGCACATAGAGTATTCTAATAAATTCATGATTAATGTGTGTCCCTCTCAAAAGGCGTGTACAACAAGGATGATTGTGGCAAACTAAAAAGCAAAGACTCATATCATACAAGACGCTCCAAGAAAAACACATATCATGTGGTGAATAAAAATATAGCCTCAAGTAAATTTACCGATGGAACGAAGACGAAAGAGGGGAGGCCATCCGGGGCATCCCCAAGCTTAGATGCTTGGTTGTCCTTAAATATTACCTTGGGGTGCCTTGGGAATCCCAAATCTTAGGCTCTTGCCACTCCTTATTCAGTAGTCCATCAAATCTTTACCCAAAACTTGAAAACTTCACAATACAAAACTCAACAGAAAACTCATGAGATCCGTTAGTATAATAAAATAAATCACCATTTTAGGTACTGTTTTGAACTCATTCTAAATTTTTATTGGTGTTATATCTACTGTATTCCTACTTCTCCATGGTTCATACCCAAGATCCGCCGGTTTTGACACCGACAATACCCCCCGATACTACCCATAGATTCATCAAAATAAGCAAACAACACATAGAAAACAGAATCTGTCAAAAACAGAACAGTCTGTAGTAATCTGGAAACTTCGCATACTTATGTAACTCCATTTTTTTTGAAAAATTAGGACAATATGGGCAATTTATTTATCAATCTTGTGTAAAAAATGCAATAATTTATCACGTTCCAGCAACTCAGATCAATTTTGTTACTGGGCGCAAAAGTTTTTGTTTTTCGGCAAAATCAAATCAATTATCACCATAGACCATCCCAAAGGTCTTACTTGGCTCAAACACTAATTAAAACACAAAAACACAATTACTACAGAAGTAATAATGTGTAAACACATAAAAACGAAGAAAATGGGTTGTCTCCCAACAAACGCTTTTCTTTAAAGCCTTTTAGCTAGGCGTTGATAATTTTAATGATGCTCACATGAAAGATAGCAATTGAAACATGAAGAGAGCATCATGTAACATGTGAAATACAAGTTTAAGTCTAACATACTTCCTATGCATAGGCATTTTATAGGGAAAAGATTTATCAAGACAAGCAAAAACTAGCATATGCAAGGAAGAAGAAAGGAACAATAACAATCTCAATATAATGAGAGGTAATTTAGTAACATGAAAATTTCTACAGCCGTATTTTCCTCTCTCATAATAATTACATGTAGGATCATAATGAAGTTGAACAATATAGCTATCGCATTAAATTTTCTCTACATGATCCAGATGCATGCAAAGTTGACACTCTTCCAAAAGAGTGGGAATATCATTAACTAAAGTCATGACCTTTCCAAATCCACTTTCATGAAAAAACTCATGAGATTGAACACTCTCCAAATATGTGGAATTACTTTTACTTAAAGTTGATGCTCTTCCAAACCCACTTTCAATATTAATGCAAACATATTCTTCATGAGGCTTAAATAAATTTTCAAGATCATAAGAAACATCATGACCCCAATCATGATCATTGCAATAAGCAATGGACATAGCAAAATTAGCATGCCCAAGCTTAGGGTTTTGCATATTATTAGCACAACTGACATTTATAGAATTTATAATAACATAATTGCAATCATACTTTTTATTCAAGGAGCTATCATGAATCACTTTATAAATTTCTTCTTTTAGCACTTCATCATAATTTTCAAATTCATGAATTTCAAGCAAATCATCATAAAGATAATCTAGTGCACTCAACTCACTAGCATAGTTGGATCTCTTAAAAAAATTAGCAAATGGATGAGGATCCATAAACTTTTCGCTTTCTGATTTTGAATAAATACACAATTATACCAAGGAAATGAGCAAACAAATCAAGTAAGACATAAAGGCAAACAAAAAGGGCAAACAAAAAGGCAAATATTTTTGTGTTTTTCTGAAAATGTTTTAGAAGTGGGGGAGAGGAAAACAAGAGGAAAATGGCAAATAATATAAGTGTAAGAGATGAGGGTTTATGATGGGTACTTGGTAGGCTTGATGTAGAACCTCCCCGGCAACGGTGCCAGAAATTCTTCCTACTACTTTTTTAGCTTGCGTCAATTTTTCCCTTGAAGAGGAAAGGATGATGCAGCAAAGTAGAGATAAGTATTACCCTCAGTTAAGAACCAAGGTATCAATCCAGTAGGAGGCACAAGCAAGTCTCGAATCTATGCACCTGCACAAACTAACAAACACTTGCACTCAACGTGAAAAAGGGGTTGTCAATCCCTTCACGGTCTCAAACAAGATTGAGATCTAATATAGATAGGTATAAAAGATAAATAAAAAAGCAAACCAAAATAAATCTAAATAAATTGCAACAAACTATTTTTGGGTTTTTTGGCTTATAGATCTGACAATATATGATGGAAAATAGACCCGAGGGCATAGGTTTCACTAGAGGCTTCTCTCTTGAAAGAAAACATACGGTGGGTAAACAAATTACTGTCGAGCGATTGATAGAAAAGCGCAAAGTTATGACGATATCCAAGGCAATGATCATGAATATACGCATCACGTCCATGTCAAGTAGACCGACTCCTGCCTGCATCTACTACTATTACTCCACACATCGACCGCTATCCAACATGCATCTAGAGTATTAAGTTCAGAAGAGCGTAGTAACATTAAGTAAGATGACATGATGTAGAGGAATAAACTCAAGCAATATGATGAAAACCCCATCTTTTTACCCTGATGGCAACAATACAATACGTGCTTCGCTACCCCTGCTATGTTACTGGGTGAGGACACTTCAAGATTGAACCCAAAACTAAGCACCTCTCCTTTGCAAGAAAAACCAATCTAGTTGGCCAAACCAAACCGATAATTCAAAGAGAAATACAAAAGATATTTGGTCATGCATAAAAGAGTTCAGAAAAGACTCAAATAATATTCATTGATAATCCGATCATAAATCGACAATTCATCGGATCTCGACAAACACACCGCAAAAGAATATTACATCAGATAGAGCTCCAAGAATATCGAGGAGAACATGGTATTGAACATCATAGAGAGAGAAGAAGCGATCTAGCTACTAGCTATGGACCCTTAGGTCTGTGGTAAAATGCTCACGCTTCATCGGAAGGGTAGCAAGGTTGATGTAGATGCCCTCCGTGATCGAATCCCCCTCCGGCAGGGTGCCGAAAAAGGCCCCAAAATGGATCTCACGGGAATAGAGGCTTGCGGCAGCGGAAAAGTATTTTGGTAGATGCCTCTGGTGGTTTGGGAAATTATAGCGCAAGAATTAGGGTTGGAAGACTCCCATGAGGCCCACAAGCCCTCAAGGCATGCCCCCCCAGGGACGCGCCTAGGAGGCTTGTGGCCTCCTCGGGAAGCTTCTGGGTCCCTCTCCAAGCTCTGTGGATGCCTTCTGGTCCAAGAAAAATCATCGCGAAAGTTTTATTTTGTTTGGACTCCGTTTGATATTCCTTTTTTTGTAAAACTTAAAAACAAGGGAAAAAATAGAAGCTAGCACTGGGCTCTTGGTTAATAGGTTAGTCCTAAAAATAATATAAAATAACATATTAATGAAAACAAAACATCCAAAATAGAAAATATAATATCATGGAACAATCAAAAATTATAGATACATTGGAGACGTATCATTCGGCGAGCCTGCCCTTGACCTGTCCGACGGATCACTTGGTAATTCCTCAAAAGAATCTGAGTATGAGAGCATCGAGTCGACCATCGAGATTCTTATGGCGGACAACTCCGAGCACCGTGTGCCCCTAGGTTACAGAAAGCCCAAAGACGACCGCGCGGGAACATCCCACGTCAACACTTACAGCGGCTTCCCGGGCCACAAGCGATATGTGCCTCAAGCGCTCACTCAGGAGCAGCGGGATGAGCTCCATCGCAGGAACAACCAGCTCTTGAACACTCCCATCACCGGAACGACTCCCGAGGTGTTAGCCATGGATTCGACTTGCTTGGCCACTTTGGCCGAGCGCGACCGCCTCGAACGGCTTCAGAGGGAGCTGGACGAACGTGAGCACCGTCAATCCAGTTCTAGTCGGCACAAACGTCGGGTCTACTCGAGTGACCAACCTCGTAAGTATTAAGTCCTTAGTACCGAAGTAAATATGCCCTAGAGGCAATAATAAAGTTGTTATTTATATTTCCTTATATCATGATAAATGTTTATTAGTCATTCTAGAATTGTATTAACCGGAAACTTAGTACATGTGTGAATACATAGACAAACAGAGTGTCACTAGTATGCCTCTACTTGACTAGCTTGTTAATCAAAGATGGTTAAGTTTCCTAGCCATGGACAAAGAGTTGTCATTTGATGAACGGGATCACATCATTAGAGAATGATGTGATTGACTTGACCCATCCGTTAGCTTAGCACTTTGATCATTTAGTTTACTGCCATTGCTTTCTCCATAACTTATACATGTTCCTATGACTATGAGATTATGCAACTCTCGAATACCATAGGAACACTTAGTGTGCTATCAAACGTCACAACATAACCGGGTGACTATAAAGATGCTCTACAGGTGTCTCCGATGGTGTTTATTGAGTTGGCATAGTTCAAGAGTAGGATTTGTCACTCCGTGTATCGGAGAGGTATCTCTAGGCCCTCTAGGTAATGCACATCACTATAAATCTTGCAAGCAGTGTGACTAATGAGTTAGTTACGGGATGTTTCATTGCGGAACGAGTAAAGAGACTTGCCGGTAATGAGATTGAACTAGGTATTGAGATACCGATGATCGAATCTCGGGCAAGTAACATACCGATGACAAAGGGAACAACGTATGTTGTTATGCGGTTTGACCGATAAAGATCTTCGTAGAATATGTAGGAACCAATATAAGCATCCTGGTTCCGCTATCGGTTATTGACCGGAGACGAGTCTCGGTCATGTCTACATAGTTCTCGAACCCATAGGGTCTGCACGCTTAACGTTTGGTGACGATCGGTATTATGAGTTTATTTGTTTTGATGTACCGAAGGTAGTTTGGAGTCCCGGATATGATCACGGACATGGCGAGGAGTCTCTAAATGGTCGAGACATAAATATCGATATATTGGAAGGCTATGTTTGGACATCGAAATGGTTTCGGATGAGTTCGAGCATTTACCGGAGTACCGGGGGGTTACCGGAACCCCCCGGGGAGTGTATGGGCTTTATTGGGCCTTAGTGGGAGAGAGGAGGAGGCGGCCAAGGTGGAGGGCACGCCCCCCCAAGCCCAATCCGAATTGGGTGGGGGGCCGGCCCCCCTTCCTTCCCTCTCTCTTCCCCTTCCTTTCTCTCCTACTCCAACAAGGGAAGGGGGGATCCTACTCCCACCGGGAGTAGGACTCCCCCTTGGGCACGCCATGTGAGGGCCGGCCCTTCCCCTCCTCCACTCCTTTATATACAGGGAAGGGACACCCCATAGACACACAAGTTGATTGTTTAGCCGTGTGCGGTGCCCCCCTCCATTGATTTCCACCTCGGTCATATCGTTCTAGAGCTTAGGCGAAGCCCTGCGTCGGTAACTTCATCATCACCGTCATCATGTCGTCGTGCTGACGAAACTCTCCCTCGACCTCAGCTGGATCTAGAGTTCATGGGACATCACCGAGCTGAACGTGTGCAGATCACGGAGGTGCCGTACCTTCGGTGCTAGGATCAGTCGGATCGTGAAGACGTACGACTACATCAACCGTGTTGTCATAACACTTCTGCTTACGGTCTACGAGGGGACATAGACAACTCTATTCTCTCTCGTTGCTATGCATCACCTAGATGGATCTTGCGTGTGCGTAGGAAAATTTTGAAATTACTGCGTTCCACAATAGTGGCATCCGAGCCAGGTCTATGCGTAGATGTTATATGCACGAGTAGAAAACAAAGGAGTTGTGGGCGTGGGTATATACATATTGCTTGCCGTCACTAGTTGATTCTTGATTCAGGGGTATTATTGGATGAAGCGGCTCAGACCGACATTACGCGTACGCTTACGCAAGACTGGTTCTACCGACGTGCTTCGCACACAGGTGGCTAGTGGGTGTCAGTTTCTCCGACTTTAGTTGAATCGTATTCAATGAACATGGTTCTTTCTGAAGATCAAAAAGCAATCACTATACCGTGTTGTGGTTTTTGATGCGTAGGTAAGAACGGTTCTTGCTAGAAGCCCGTAGCAGCCACGTAAAACTTGCAATAATAAAGTAGAGGACGTCTAACTTGTTATTGCAGGGCATGTTGTGATGTGATATGGTCAAGACATGATGCTAAATTTTATTGTATGAGATGATCATGTTTTGTAACAGAGTTATCGGCAACTGGCAGGAGCCATATGGTTGTCGCTTTATTGTATGAAATGCAATCGCCATGTAATTGCTTTACTTTATCACTAAGCGGCAGTGATAGTCGTAGAAGCAATAGTTGGCGAGACGACAATGATGCTTCGATGGAGATCAAGGTGTCAAGCCGGTGACGATGGTGATCATGACGGTGCTTTGGAGATGGAGATCAAAGGCACAAGATGGTGATGGGCATATCATATCACTTATATTGATTGCATGTGATGTTTATCCTTTATGCATCTTATTTTGCTTAGTTCGGTGGTAGCATTATTAGATGATCTCTCACTAAATTTCAAGGTATAAGTGTTCTCCCTAAGTATGCACCGTTGCTACAGTTCGTCATGCCGAGACGCCACGTGATGATCGGGTGTGATAAGCTCCACGTTCACATACAATGGGTGCAAGCTAGTTTTGCACACGCAGAATACTCAGGTTGAACTTGACGAGCCTAGCATATGCAGATATGGCCTCGGAACACTGAGACAGAAAGGTCGAGCGTGAATCATATAGTAGATATGATCAACATCACTTAGATGATCAGACATGGTTTAGTTGATATGGATCACGTGATCACTTAGATGATTAGAGGGATGTCTATCTAAGTGGGAGTTCTTAAGTAATATGATTAATTAAGCTTTAATTTATCATGAACTTAGTACTTGACAGTATGTTGCATGTCTATGTTGTTGTAGATAGATGGCCCGTGCTGTTGTTCCATTGAATTTTAATGCGTTCCTAGAGAAAGCTAAGTTGAAAGATGATGGTAGCAATTACATGGACTGGGTCCGTAACTTGAGGATTATCCTCATTGCTGCATAGAAGAATTACATCCTAGAAGCACCGCTAGGTGACAAACCCGCTGCAGGAGCAACACCAGATGTTATGAACGTCTGGCAGAGCAAAGCTGATGACTACTCGATAGTTCAGTGTGCCTTGCTGGTTTACAACCGGGACTTCAACGACGTTTTGAACGTCATGGAGCACATGAGATGTTCTAGGAGTTGAAGTTAATATTTCAAGCAAATGCCCGGATTTAGAGATATGAAATCTCCAATAAGTTCTACAGCTGCAAAATGGAGGAGAATAGTTCTGTCAGTGAACATATACTCAGAATGTCTGGGTACCACAACCACTTGACTCAGCTGGGAGTTAATCTTCCTAATGATAGTGTCATTGATAGAGTTCTTCAATCACTTCCACCAAGCTACAAAAGCTTCGTGATTAACTATAATATGCAAGGGATGGATAAGACAATTCCCGAGCTCTTCGCAATGCTAAAGGCTGCGGAGGTAGAAATCAAGAAGGAGCATCAAGTGTTGATGGTCAACAAGACCACCAGTTTCAAGAAAAAGGGTAAAGGGAATAAGGGGAACTTCAAGAAGAACGGCAAGAAAGTTGCTGCTCAAGTGAAGAAGCCCAAGTCTGGACCTAAGCCTGAGATTGAGTGCTTCTACTGCAAAGGGACTGGTCACTGGAAGCGGAACTGCCCCAAGTATTTGGCGGAGGAGAAGGATGGCAAAGTGAAAGGTATATTTGATATACATGTTATTGATGTGTACCTTACTAATGCTCGCAGTAGCGCCTAGGTATTTGATACTGGTTATGTTGCTAATATTTGCAACTCAAAACACGAGCTACGGATTAAGTGAAGATTGGCTAAGGACGAGGTGACAATGCACGTGGGAAATGGTTCCAAAGTCGATGTGATCTCCGTCGACATGCTACCTCTACATCTACCTTCGAGATTAGTTTTATACCTAAATAATTGTTATTTGGTGTCAGCGTTGAGCATGAACATTATATGTGGATCTTGTTTGATGTGAGACGGTTATTCATTTAAATCAGAGAATAATGGTTGTTCTATTTATATGAGTAATATCTTTTATGGTCATGCACCCTTGATGAGTGGTCTATTTTTACTAAATCTTGATAGTAGTGATACACATGTTCATAGTATTGAAGCCAAAAGATATAAGTTTAATAATGATAGTGCAACTTATTTGTGGCACTACCATTTAGGTCATATTGGTGTAAAGCGCATGAAGAAACTCCATGCTGACGGGCTTTTGGAATCACTTGATTATGAATCAGTTGATGCTTGCGAACCATGCCTCATGGGCAAGATGACTAAGACTCCGTTCTCCGTAACAATGGAGCGAGCAACAGACTTGTTGGAAATAATACATACTGATGTATGCGGTCCGATGAGTGTTGATGCTCACGGCGGGTATTGTTATTTTGTTACCTTCACAAATGATTTGAGTAGATATGGGTATATCTACTTGATGAAACATAAGTCTGAAACATTTGAAAAGTTCAAAGAATTTCAGAGTGAAGTGGAAAATCATCGTAACAAGAAAATAATGTTTCCAAGATCTGATAGTGGAGGAGAATATTTGAGTTACGAGTTTGGTCTTCATTTGAAATAATGCGGAATGGTTTTGCAACTCACGTCACCTGGAACACCATAGCGTAATGGTGTGTCCGAACATTATAACCGCACTTTATTAGATATGGTGTGATCTATGATGTCTCTTACCGATTTACTGCTATCGTTTTGGGGTTATGCTTTAGAGACGACTACATTCACGTTAAATAGGGCACCATCGAAATCTGTTGAGAGGACACCTTATGAACTATGGTTTGGCAAGAAACCCAAGTTGTCGTTTCTTAAAGTTTGGGGCTGCGATGCTTATGTAAAAAAGCTTCAACCTGATAAGCTCGAACCCAAATTGGAGAAATGTGTCTTCATAGGATACCCAAAGGAGACTGTTGGGTACACCTTTTATCACAGACCCGAAGGCAAGATATTCGTTGCTATAAATGGATCCTTTCTAGAGAAGGAGTTTCTCTCGAAAGAAGTGAGTGGGAGGAAAGTAGAACTTGATGAGGTGATTGTATCTGCTCCCTTCTTGGAAAGTAGTTCATCACAGAAATCAGTTCCAGTGATTCCTACACCAATAAGTGAGGAATCTAATGATGATGATCATGAAACTTCTGATCAAGTTTCTACCGAACCTCGTAGGTCTACCAGAGTAAGATCCGCACCAGAGTGGTACGGTAATCCTGTTCTAGAGGTCATGTAACTTGACCATGATGAGCCTACGAACTATGAGGAAGTGATGATGAACCCAGATTCCGCAAAATGGCTTGAGGCCATGAAATCTGAGATGGGATCCATGTATGAGAACAAAGTGTGGACTTTGGTTGACTTGCCCGATGATCAGCAAGCCATAGAGAATAAATAGATCTTCAAGAAGAAGACTGACGCTGACAGTAATGTTACTGTCTACAAAGCTCGACTTGTTGCAAAAGGTTTTCAACAAGTTCAAGGAGTTGACTACGATGAGACCTTCTCACCCGTAGCGATGCTTAAGTCCGTCCGAATTATGTTAGCAATTGCCACATATTATGATTATGAAATTTGGTAAATGGATGTCAAAACTGCATTCCTTAATGGATATCTTAAAGAAGAGTTGTATATGATGCAACCAGAAGGTTTTGTCGATCCAAATAGTGCTAACAAAGTGTGCAAGCTCCAGCGATCCATTTGTGGACTGGTGCAAGCCTCTCGGAGTTGGAATATACGCTTTGATAGTGTGATCAAATCATATGGTTTTATACAGACTTTTGGAGAAGCCTGTATTTACAAGAAAGTGAGTGGGAGCTCTGTAGCATTTTTGATATTATATGTAGATGACATATTGTTGATCGGAAATGATACTGAATTTCTGAATAGCATAAAAGGATACTTGAATAAGAATTTTTCAATGAAAGACCTTGATGAAGCTTCTTATATATTGGGCATCAAGATCTATAGAGATAGATCAAGACGCTTAATTGGACTTTCACAAAGCACATACCTTGATAAAGTTTTGAAGAAGTTCAAAATGGATCAAGCAAAGAAAGGGTTCTTGCCTATGTTACAAGGTGTGAAGTTGAGTCAGACTCAATGCCCGACCACTGCAGAAGATAGAGAGAAAATGAAAGTCATTCCCTATGCTTCAGCCATAGGTTCTATCATGTATGCAATGCTGTGTACCAGACCTGATGTGTGCCTTGCTATTAGTTTAGCAGGGAGGTACCAAAGTAATCCAGGAGTGGATCACTGGACAACGGTCAAGAACATCCTAAAATACCTGAAAAGGATATGTATCTCGTTTATGGAGGTGAAAAAGAGCTCGTCGTAAACGGTTACATCGATGCAAGCTTTGACACTGATCCGGATGACTCTAAGTCACAAACCGGATACATATTTTTATTGAATGGTGGAGCTGTCAGTTGGTGCAGTTCCAAGCAGAGCATCGTGGCGGGATCTACATAGCTGCTTCAGAAGCAGCAAATGAAGGAGTCTGGATGAAGGAGTTCATATCCGATCTAGGTGTCATACCTAGTGCATCTGGTCCAATGAAAATCTTTTGTGACAATACTGGTGCAATTGCCTTGGCAAAGGAATCCGGATTTCACAAGAGAACCAAGCACATCAAGAGACGCTTCAATTCCATCCGCGATCAAGTCAAGGAGGGAGTAATAGAGATTTGTAAGATACATACAAATCTAAATGTTGCGGACCCGTTGACTAAGCCTCTCTCATGAGCAAAATATGATCAGCACCAAGACTCCATGGGTGTTAGAATCATTACAATGTAATCTAGATTATTGAATCTAGTGCAAGTGGGAGACTGAAGGAAATATGCCCTAGAGGCAATGATAAAGTTGTTATTTATATTTCCTTATATCATGATAAATGTTTATTATTCATGCTAGAATTGTATTAACCAGAAACTTAGTACATGTGTGAATACATAGACAAACAAAGTGTCACTAGTATGCCTCTACTTGACTAGCTCGTTAATCAAAGATGGTTAAGTTTCCTAGCCGTGGACAAAGAGTTGTCATTTGATGAACGGGATCCCATTATTAGAGAATGATGTGATTGACTTGACACATCCGTTAGCTTAGCACGATGATCGTTTACTTTGTTGTAATTGCTTTATTCATGACTTATACATGTTCCTATGACTATGAGATTATGCAACTCCCGAGTACCGTAGGAACACTTTGTGTGCTACCAAACGTCACAACGTAACTGGGTGACTATAAAGATGCTCTACAGGTGTGTCCGATGGTGTTTGTTGAGTTTGCATAGATCAAGATTAGGATTTGTCACTCCGTGTATCGAAGAGGTATCTCCGGTCCCTCTCGATAATACACATCACTATAAGCCTTGCAAGCAATGTGACTAATGAGTTAGTTACGGGATGTTGCATTACGGAATGAGTAAAGAGACTTGCCGGTAATGAGTTTTAACTAGGTATTGAGATACCAACGATCGAATCTCGGGCAAGTAACATACCGATGACAAAGGGAACAACGTATGTTGTTATGCAGTTTGACCGATAAAGATCTTCGTAGAATATGTAGGAACCAATATGAGCATCCAGGTTCCGCTATTGGTTATTGGACGGAGACGACTCTCGGTCATGTCTACATAGTTCTCGAACCCGTAGGGTCCGCACGCTCAACGTTTGGTGACGATCGATATTATGAGTTTATGTGTTTTGATGTACCAAAGGTAGTCCGGAGTCCCAGATATGATCACAGACATGACGAGGAGTCTCGAAATGGTCGAGACATAAATATTGATATATTGGAAGGCTATGTTTGGACATCGGAATGGTTCCGGATGAGTTCGGGCATTTACCAGAGTACCGGGGGTTTACCGGAACCCCCCGGGGAGTGTATGGGCCTTATTGGGCCTTAGTGGGAGAGAGGAGGAGGCGGCCAAGGTGTAGGGTGCGCCCCCCAAGCCCAATCCAAATTGGGTGGGGGCCGGGCCCCCTTCCTTCCCTCTCCCCCTTCCTTTCTTTCATACTGCAACAAGGGAAGGGGGAATCCTACTCCCACCAGGAGTAGGACTCCCCCCTTGGGCGCGCCATGTGAGGGCCGGCCCTCCCCCTCCTCCACTCCTTTATATATGAGGAAGGGGGCACCCCATAGACACACAAGTTGATTGTTTAGCCGTGTGCGGTGGCCCCCTCCACAGATTTCCACGTCGGTCATATCGTTGTAGAGCTTAGGCGAAGCCCTGCGTCGGTAACTTCATCATCATCGTCATCACGCCATCATGCTAACGAAACTCTCCCTCGACCTCAGCTGGATCTAGAGTTCGTGGGACGTCACCGAGCTGAACGTGTGCAGATCGCGGAGGTACCGTACCTTCGGTTCTAGGATCGGTCGGATCATGAAGACGTACGACTACATCAACCGCATTTTCATAACGCTTCCGTTTATGGTCTACGAGGGTATGTAGACAACTCTATCCCATCTCGTTGCTATGCATCACCTAGATGGATCTTGCGTGTGCGTAGGAAAATTTTGAAATTACTGCGTTCCACAACAAGTACTCCATTGCAAAATCTAGCAGCTGCCACTCGGATCGCGTCACGTCGACAAGGGGCTCGTCAGATCCATGCGCTCCTCAAGACAACCCTGTCGTAGAATGCGATGGTGTCTCAGTCCAGAGACCGGATCCATAGCACATACATGCATGCGCAGACCGTCCAGTCAGCTCATAGCCCACTCGGCTCGGGCAGGCGCCGAGCCACTTTTTCCTCCAGAGATCATCACGAAGATCAGAGATGCGATCGAGTCATGTCGCCCTGGCATAACGACGACTACGATTGTGCCCTCATGCCTCCACCATGAGATGTCGCGTACGGGCACCAGCCCTACGATGACAGACAAACGCACGACGGTGACCGCAGGACAAGTCCTACTCGCCCGTCGAGAGACACTTCCTCGCTCAGAACCTGGTCGACAGAGGCCGGGCCTTGCGAGAAGGCCAAGATCACGACGTGCCGAGTGGTTCTTGTCGGTGTTTTGAGAACGGGGGTCCCCAGACTTTCCTGCCTGCAGCCCATGGCGTGGCTGGGCTGGCAGGTCTGTACAACCCATCTTCATCGACAAGGCATTCAAGACCCTCGCGAGGGGCCAAGCCTCGCGAGGCGGACGACGGAAGACCTCCTCAGGAGCGGCCACGCCAGGCAGGCTCATGAGGGGCGGAGAGATCAAGGCAAGGAAAACTTCGCGAGGTCATCGTGACGTGAGCCATGACGATCGAGACCAGGCGGGCGCCAGTGCGTGCAGTGTCCTTGCTTCCTCTTTGGTGCCAAGGGGGCAAGCGTAGGCATGGAGTACCGAGGCATCAAGCAAAGGTTTCCATATCGGTGCAACAAGACCAAGACCAGCAGGACGGCAAGACGGAGGTTACCATAGAGCCCAAGATGGCGTCACCACCAGAGCCTTTTGCAGGCGAAGATCACTTTTGTCAGGATAAGCTGTACTAGCTGTCCCCTTTCAAATTGGATGTTGTTGGCTCCCTTCCCACTCAATATTTGGGGAGAGGACCAGGGCCTATATAAGTAGAACTAGCCACCACAGTAGAGGGGATCAACCTCATCACGAATCGAGGACGGATCATCAAGATCATCCCCAACCACACACCCACCAAGCACAAGAACACCTCAACCTCAGGAGGCTATTCTCCCCCTTGTACTATTCATCATCAGCCCAAGAGGAAATCCACCACCACCACACTAGAGTAGGGTGTTACACCACAATGGTGGCTCGAACCAGTATAAATCTTGTGTCTTTGTGTTGCAAGTCGTCGAGTTCGTACCGTGAGATCTTAGAGAGCTAGGGCGTGGATTGGTAGGAAGGAAACCTTCGCGCGCACCCCAGTGTTCGAACCTTGAGGGTTCGCCGGAATCCGTGATCTGACATTTGGCGCGCCAGGTAGGGGTGCGCCAAAGCTTCCTTCCGTCGCTCCGCGCCCCATTGCTCTGTCATCTCCATGGCAGACGTGCGCTGCGCTCGTGCTGAGCGCCGGGCTGCCCTCGCCGCCCACATTGCTCAGACGGCTCCCGTCGGCGGGCCACCTCGTCTTTCCCCGTCGCCTGCCGCCAATGCCGCCACCAGCCCGGCGGGGAACAAGCAGCAAGCATCGTCGATGCACCCCTCGGTACGGCGGGACGGCCGCACCGCCACTTCATCGTTGACCCCGGCCGGTTCTTATTCCCATGCACGTTGCCCTCCCATGGACGCACGGGCCGCGCTCCTCATGGCGCACGAGCTCCTGCGCTACCGCCCGATTGACGACCTCTACGAGGACTGGCTTGACCGCATCGTCGAGCTTGTCCGCTCCGCAGGGGGCTCCCCTGCGCCGTCCCTCTCTCCGCCTCGCCCTCCGCCAGCTACGGGCGACGTAGCTCACGAAGCGCCTCCACCACTTCTGCCCCAAGACGGCGCCCTGGCGCCAAGACGCGCGGCTCCGCGACGCGACCAGCCACGTCCCGCGCCCGCGCGAGAAGAAAGAAGCTGTCAAGAAGTCCCTCGACCGCAAGAAAACGCTCCGCCGCTCCTCGCACCACCACGCCGGGACCGACTGCTGCGGCAAGACCGCGCGCCACCTGTAGCGGCAGGGCGCAGACCCCATCAAGACCAAGCTCCACCCCAACGCAGGCCCCGGTGACCACAGCTGGCTGCCGTGCTTTCACCCCTGAGCTGCGTAGCGTCGCCTGGCCGGGCAAGTTCAAGCCGGATCTGCCACCTCGCTACGACGGCACCCCCGACCCCGCGGAGTTCTTGCAGCTCTACAAGCTGAGCATCGAAGCGGCCAACGGTGACGAGAAAGTCATGGTGAACTGGTTTCCCATGGTTCTCAAGGAGGGCGCCCGCTTCTGGCTCCTGAACCTGCCCGCAGGCTCAATTTCCTCCTGGGACGAAATGCGCAACCGCTTCATCGCCAACTTCCAGGGCACTCGCGACCACCCCCGGTCACGGATGACCTGCGCCGCATCAAGCAACAACCAGGAGAGACCCTGTAGAAGTACATTCAGCGCTTCAACATCGCACGGATCAAGATCCCCAAGGTGACCGACGAGGCCATCATCTTAGCATTCTCCGACAGTGTTCGCAACGTCAAGATGAAGGAGGAGCTCGCCATCCATGAAGAGCTATGCATGACCCTAGAGCTGTTCAACATCGCGACTAAGTGTGCTAGAGCTGAGGAGGGGCGCCTCTCCCTCCTCGAGCTCCCTGCCGTGGACCCAGAGGATAAGAAGACGAAGGCCAAGGACGTGAAGCGCAAGGGAGCAGCCGTGCTCGCAGTGGAACCAGACACCAAGCATGGCAGAGACTAACCAGAGTCATCCAAGAGCAACCGTCCGTTCTGTGCCTTCCACAACCTGAACACCCACAACACCAGTGAATGTCAAGAGCTTAGAGCCATTCGCGAAGGACGCTTCGGTCGGCGCCCCGAGCGCGGCGACCGGGGCTACGGCCGAGGAGGAGGACGTGGTGGCAGACGCTGGTATGACCATGGCCCGCGCCAGGAGTGGCGCGATCGGCCTCGTGAGGACCGCTGGCAGGATCAGCCTCGCGAGGGTGCCTGGAGGGATCAGCCTTGTGAGGATCATCTTCAAGGCAACGCTGGGATCTCGCCGCTGCCGCCTCCTCCAAGAAGGAATGATGAACACCATCAAGACGAGGGGGCTGGGGGCTTCCAGGAACCGCGTGCTATCGCATGCATCTTGGGCGAAGCCCAGGCCCCAGCCTAGCAGCGTATCTTCAAGCAGTTTGCTCGTGAAGTGAATGCAGTCCTCCCCAAGCTCGAAGCCACATGCCCGCTCAAATGGTCCCAGTGCCCCATCACGTTCAGCTCGGCAGACCAGCTCAAGTGCGCAGCTACCGCTGGCGCCCTCCCGATGCTTTGATCCCCAGTCATCAGCAACGTGCAAGTTACCAAGACCCTCATCGACGACGGCGCAAGGCTCAACGTCCTGTCCGTTGACATGTTCGACAACCTCCAAGTGCCATATGACCAGCTTCAGCCCACCAAGCCTTTCTCAGGAGTGACCGAGGGTTCCACCACACCGATAGGCAGGTCCGCCTCCCTATCACCTTCGGGGAACGCAAGAACTACCGCACCGAGCTCATCGACTTCGACGTCGCGCACATCCGTTTGCCATACAATGCCATCCTCGGGTATCCAGCCCTGGCCAAGTTCATGGCGGTGACCCATCACGGCTACAATGTCCTCAAGATGCCGGGAAGCGGCGGGATCATCACGGTCCCATGTGAAGAAAGATATGCGGTGTGCTCCCTCGAGCGTGCCTTCCAAGCTGCAGCAATCGACGACCCCGACAGCAAGGGCGAGGGCCCTCCTGAGGCCATCCCCAAGAAGAATAAGCAGCTGCGACGCGCAGGACCTCAGGAGGGTGGCATCATAGCCGGAGCCTCGTTAGGATCAGCGCCCACTCCAGGGGCGCCTCCCTCCATTGCATAGGAAGGCACGCCCGGCGCCCTTCTCGGGCAAGGCTCGGGGGCTTTCTTCTGGAAGGCCTCAGACCTGGCCCACATCACGAGGGAGGCGCTTGGGCACCACTTGGAGGCGTGCTTCGCGGCACGTTTCCGTCAGGAGGTCACAGGGCAAGGATTGCCCACCATTCAGGAGTTCATCACCAAGACCACCCAGGAATTGCAAGACGCAAGGGCCATGCGCGGCGATTGCCGCTCACGAGGCATAGCTTCCCATCCAGGCAAGGATGCTGGGCTGCGCGTCAGCATCGACGTTCCAGGGCTCAACAGGGCCGCTTCTCAGGAGCTTTTCTGGCCTTCACGCGTGGGACGCTGTGAGGGCCCACCGCATAGCTACATTCGCATGCCCTTCGGCCTGCCGAACGTGTCATCCGCCTACCAGCGCAACTTGCGGCGCAGGAGGCCAGGCACCACGCCGTCCTGATGGAGATGGAGACAGTCCTTAGGGAACCACTTGAGCCCCCAGAGCCTCCCGAGGCTCAGGGCTCCGGTGGCTCGTGAGGAGCAACCCCTTCGCCGTGCACCTTTAGGTGCCCCAACTCTCCTTCGTCAACATAACCAGGTGACATCTTTCCAACTTCATTTAGCTGGGAGCACCCCTCGGGCTGCATCATTCCCAGGCCGCGTGGGTCTATATGTCCCTGTGGCATGTATCCCTTTTTATGTCTTTAGCTTACCTTGTTGGGAGCGCCCCTCAGGCTGCATCATCCCCAAGCCGCTCAGGCCTGACCCAGTGGCACGTATCTCCCATGCACTTACTTAAGCCTGCTACTCTCATGTTTAATCTACCTATGATTACTACCTGCTCAATCGTCGCCTCCCACGGGGCCTCCTCACATCGGCACGGTGCTGGTGGACGGGTCCGTCCCTACCACGTCGATAAACCTGAGCGGTCGAGCTCTGGCTTGCGGCACGCCCCGCGCACGTTGATACGTCCATTTTGCATCATGCATTTATATCGATATTTATTGCATTATGGGCTGTTATTACACATTATGTCACAATACTTATGCCTATTCTCTCTTATTTTACAAGGTTTACATAAAGAGGGAGAATGCTGACAGCTGGGATTCTGGGCTGGCAAAGGAGCAAATATTAGAGACCTATTTGCATAGCTCCAAAAGTCCTGAAACTTCACGGAAGTCATTTTTAGAATATATAAAAAATACTGAGTGCAAGAAGTTCCGGAGGGGGGTCACACCCTGCCCACGAGGGTGGGGGCGCGCCCCCTGCCTCGTGGGCCCCCTGGTGGCCCTCCGATGCCCATCTTCTACTATATGGAGTCTTTCGATGAGAAAAAAATCATAAGCCAGCTTTCTGGACAAGACTCCGCAGCCATGAGGCAGAACCTTGGCGGAATCAATCTAGGGCTCCGGCGGAGCTGCTATGCCGGGGAAACTTCCCTCCGGGAGGGGGAAATCATCGTCATCGTCATCACCAACGAGCCTCTCATCAGGAGGGGGTCAATCTCCATCAACATCTTCACCAGCACCATCTCCTCTCAAACCCTAGTTCATCTCTTGTATCCAATTCTTGTCTCTAAGTCCGGGATTGGTACATGTGGGTTGCTGGTAGTTTTGATTACTCCTTGTAGTTGATGCTAGTTGGTTTATTTGGTGGAAGATCATATGTTCAGATCCTATATGCATATTAATACCCCTCTGATTATGAACATGAATATGCTTTGTGAGTAGTTACGTTTGTTCCTGAGGATATGGGAGAAGTCTTGCTATTAGTAGTCATGTGAATTTGGTATTCGTTCGATATTTCGATGAGATGTATGTTGTATCTCCTCGAGTGGTGTTATGTGAACGTCGACTACATGACACTTCACCATTATTTGGGCCTAGAGGAAGGCATTGGGAAGTAATAAGTAGATGATGGGTTGCTAGAGTGACAGAAGCTTAAACGCTAGTTTATGCGTTGCTTCGTAAGGGGCTGATTTGGATCCATATGTTTCATGCTATGGTTAGGTTTACCTTAATACTTTTGTTGTAGTTGCGGATGCTTGCAATAGAGGATCATAAGTGGCATGCTTGTCCAAGTAAGGACAGTACCCAAGCACCGGTCCACCCACATACCAAATTATCAAAGTACCGAACGCAAATCATAAGATCGTGATGAAACCTAGCTTGACGATAATTCCCATGTGTCCTCGGGAGCGCTTTTCTCTATATAAGAATTTGTCCAGGCTTGTCCTTTGATACAAAAAGGATTGGGCCACCTTGCTGCACTTTATTTACTTTTGTTACTTATTGCTCGTTACAAATTATCTTATCACAAAACTATCTGTCACCTATAATTTCAGTGCTTGCAGAGAATACCTTGCTGAAAACCACTTATTATTTCCTTCTGCTCCTCGTTGGGTTTGACACTCTTACTTATCGAAAGGACTACGATAGATCCCCTATACTTGTGGGTCATCAAGACTCTTTTCTGGCGCCGTTGCCGGGGAGTGAAGCGCCTTTGGTAGGTGGAATTTGGTAAGGAATAATTTATATAGTGTCCTGAAACTTATTGTCACTTGTTACCATGGAAAGTAATCCTCTAAGGGGCTTGTTCGGGGTATCTTCACCCCGACCAGTAGAGCAAAGAGTTGCTCCTCAACCTATTGAACCTACTGAAAATGAAAATGTCTACTTTGAGATTCGTTCGGGTATGATAGAAAAACTGCTAGCTAATCCTTTTGCAGGAGACGGAACAATGCATCCTGATGAGCACCTAATATATGTGGATGAAGTTTGTGGATTATTTAAGCTTGCAGGTGTGCCCGGTGATGTTATTAAGAAGGTCTTCCCTTTATCTTTGAAGGGAGATGCATTGACATGGTATAGGCTATGTGATGATATGGGATCATGGAACAACAAACGATTGAAATTGGAATTTCATCAGAAGTTTTATCCTATGCATCTTGTTCATTGTGATCGCAATTATATATATAATTTTTGGCGTCGCGAAGGAGAAAGCATCGCTCAAGCTTGAGGGAGGCTTAAATCAATGTTATATTCATGCCCCAATCATGAGCTCTCAAGAGAAATGATTATTCAAAAAATTTATGCTCGACTTTTTGATAACAACCGCACCATGCTCGATACTTCTTGTGCTGGCTCTTTTATGATGAAAACTATTGAATTCAAATGGGTGGATAGAATTAAACGCAACTCTGAAGATTGGGATCTCGACGAAGGTAAGGAGTCAGGTATGACACCTAAGTTTGATTGTGTTAAATCTTTTATGGATACCGATGTTTTTCGTAAATTTAGCACTAAATATGGACTTGACTCTGAAATAGTAGCTTCTTTCTGTGAATCCTTTGCTACTCATATTGATCTCCCTAAAGAGAAGTGGTTTAAATATCATCCTCCCATAGAAGTCAAAGTAGCTGCACCTATTAAAGTTGAAGAAAAGACTATCACTTATAATGATCCTATTGTTCCTACTGCTTATGTTGAGAAACCACCTTTTCCTGTTAGGATAAAAGATCATGCTAAAGCTTCAACTATGGTTCGTAAAAGCAATATTAGAACTTATACACCTCCTGAGCAAATTAAAGTTGAACCTAATATTGCTATTGTTAAAGATCTCTTGTCTGATAATATTGATGGGCATGTTATTCATTTCTGTGATGAGACTGCTAGAATTGCTAAACCTTGTGCTAAAGATAAACATAGACACGTGGAAGGCATGCCTGTTATTTCTATTAAAATAGGAGATCATTGTTATCATGGCTTATGTGATATGGGTGCTAGTGCTAGTGCTATACCTCATGACTTATACAAAGAAATTATGCATGATATTGCACCTGCTGAGATAGAAGATATTGATGTCACAATTAAACTTGCCAAAAGAGATACTATTTCACCAATTGGAATTGTTAGAGATGTTGAAGTCTTGTGTGGAAAAACTAAATATCCTGCTGATTTTCTTGTTCTTGGATCCCCACAAGATAGGTTATGTCCCATTATATTTGGTAGACCCTTCTTGAACACAATTAATGCTAAGATAGATTGCGAAAAGGATGTTGTTACTATTGGTTTAGGTGATATGTCTCATGACTTTAATTTCTCTAAATTTCGTAGACAACACCGTGAAGAGGAATTGCCTAGTAAAGATGAAATTAATGGTCTTGCTTCTATTGTCGTGCCTCCTAGTGATCCTTTAGAACAATATCTGCTAGACCATGAAAATGATATGTTTATGAATGAAAGAAGGGAAATAGATGAAGTGTTCTTTAAACACGAACCCATCCTGCAACACAATTTGCCTGTCGAAATCCTAGGGGATCCTCCTCCACCCAAGGGCGATCCCATGTTTGAGCTCAAACCATTACCTGATACTCTTAAATATGCTTATCTTGATGAGAAAAAGATATATCATGTTATTATTAGTGCTAACCTTTCAGATCATGAAGAAGAGAGATTATTGAAAACTCTGAAGAAGCTTCGTGCTGCTATTGGGTATACTCTCAATGATCTTAAGGGCATTAGTCCCACACTATGTCAATACAAAATAAACTTGGAGAAAGATGCCAAACCAGTTCGTGATCACCAACGACGGCTGAATCCTAAGATGAAAGAAGTGGTAAGAAAGGAAATACTAAAGCTGCTTGAGGAAGGTATAATTTATCCCGTTGCTGATAGTCAGTGGGTAAGTCCTGTCCATTGTGTCCCTAAAAAGGGAGGTATTACTGTCGTTCCTAATGATAAAGATGAATTGATTCTACAAAGAATTATTATAGGTTATAGGATGGTAATTGATTTCCGCAAATTAAATAAGGCTACTAAAAAGATCATTACCCCTTACCTTTTATTGATCAAATGCTAGAAATATTATCCAAACATACACATTTTTGCTTTCTAGATGGTTATTCTGGTTTCTCTCAAATACCTGTGTCAGCTGATGATTAATCTAAGACCACTTTTACTTGCCCGTTCGGTACTTTTTCTTATAGACGTATGCCTTTTGGTTTATGTAATGCACCTGCTACCTTCCAAACATGCATGATGGCTATATTCTCTGACTTTTGTGAAAAGATTTGTGAGGTTTTCATGGACGATTTCTCCATCTATGGATCCTCTTTTGATGACTGCTTAAGCAACCTAGATGGAGTTTTGCAGAGATGTGAAGAAACTAACCTTGTCTTGAATTGGGAGAAGTGCCACTTTATGGTTAATGAAGGTATTGTCTTGGGGCATAAAGTTTCTGAAAGAGGTATTGAAGTTGATAAGCTAAGGTTGATGCTATTGAAAAGATGCCATGTCCCAAGGACATCAAAGGTATAAGAAGTTTCCTTGTTCACGCCGGTTTTTATAGGAGGTTCATTAAGGACTTCTCAAAAAATTTCTCGGCCTCTGAATAATTTATAACAAAAAGATATACCATTTGTTTTTGATGATGATTGCGTAGAAGCATTGGAAATACTTAAGAAAGCATTTATCTCTAGACCTATTGTTCAACGACCTGATTGGAATTTACCCTTTGAAATTATGTGTGATGCTAGTGATTATGTTGTAGGTGCTGTTTTAGGGCAAAGAGTTGATAAGAAATTAAATGTTATTCAATATGCTAGTAAAACTCTAGACAATGCTCAGAGAAATTATGCTACTACTAAAAAAGAATTCTTAGTAGTTGTATTTGCTTGTGATAAGTTCAGACCTTATATTGTTGATTCTAAAGTAACTATTCACACGGATCATGCTGCTATCAAATATCTTATGGAAAAGAAAGATGCTAAACCTAGACTTATTAGATGGGTTCTCTTGCTACAAGAATTTGATTTGCATATTATTGATAGAAAGGGAGCTGAGAACCCCGTTGTAGACAACTTGTCTAGGCTAGAGAATGTTCTTGATGGCCCACTACCTATTGATGATAGCTTTCCTGATGAACAATTAAATGTCATAAATGCTTCTCATACTGCTCCATGGTATGCTGATTATGCTAATTATATTGTTGCTAAATTTATACCACCTAGTTTCACATACCAGCAAAATAAAAATTTCTTCTATGATTTGAGACATTACTTTTGGGATGACCCACATCTTTATAAAGAAGGAGTAGATGGTGTTGTTAGGCATTGTGTACCTGAGCATGAACAGGAACAGATCCTATGCAAGTGTCACTCCAAAGCTTATGGAGGACACCACGCTGGAGATAGAACTGCACATAAGGTATTGCAATCCGTTTTTTATTGGCCTACTCTCTTCAAGGATGCCCGTAAGTTTGTTGTATCTTGTGATGAATGTCAAAGAATTGGTAATATTAGTAGACATCAAGAAATGCCTATGAATTACTCACTTGTCATTGAACCATTTGATGTTTGGGGCTTTGATTATATGGGACCTTTTCCTGCCTCCAATGGATACGCACATATTTTAGTTGATGTTGATTACGTTACTAAGTGGGTAGAAGCTATTCCAACTAGTAGTGCTGATCATAACACCTCTATTAAGATGCTTAAAGAAGTTATTTTTCCGAGGTTTGGAGTCCCTAGATATTTAATGACCGATGATGGTTCACATTTTATTCATGGTGCTTTCCGTAAAATGCTTGCTAAATATGATGTTAATCATAGAATTGCATCTCCTTATCACCCACAGTCTAGTGGTCAAGTAGAATTGAGCAATAGAGAACTCAAATTAATTTTGCAAAGACTGTTAATAGATCTAGAAAGAATTGGTACAATAAACTTGATGATGCATTATGGGCCTATAGAATTGCATATAAAAATCCTATGGGTATGTCTCCGTATAAAATGGTTTATGGAAAAGCATGTCACTTACCTCTCGAACTAGAACATAAGGCTTACTGGGCTATTAAAGAGCTCAATTATGATTTCAAACTTGCTGGTGAGAAGAGGTTATTTGACATTAGCTCACTTGATGAATGGAGAACCCAAGCGTATGAGAATGCCAAATTATTTAAAGAAAAAGTTAAAAGATGGCATGACAAAAGAATACAAAAGCGTGAGTTTAATGTAGGCGATTATGTATTGCTATACAACTCTCGTTTAAGATTTTTTGCAGGAAAACTTCTCTCTAAAAGGGAAGGTCCTTACGTTATCGAGGAGGTCTATCGTTCGGGTGCCATAAAAATCAATAACTTCGGAGGCACATATCCGAAGGTGGTGAATGGTCAAAGAATTAAACATTATATCTCAAGTAATCCTATAAATGTTGAAACCAATGTTATTGAAACCGTAACCTCGGAGGAATACATAAGGGACACTTTCTGGAATGTTTCAGACTCCGAAAAGGAATAGGTGTGTGGTACAGTAAGTAAACCGACTCCAAAACAGTTCTAATGGCAATTTTCTTCCGTTTTGGAATATTTAGAAAAATCGAAAAATACGAAGCAGTTCGGGAAGGACATGAGGGCTCGACGAGGGTGGAGGGCGCGCCCCCTACCTCGTGGGCACCTCGTGTGCTCACCGGACTCCGTTTTCTTGCACGTTACGTATTTTGGTCGGTAAAAATTCATTATATAATCTCCCGGAGGTTTTGACTCCCGTATCACGCAAATATCTCTTGTCTTTGTTTCGAGCTGTTTTTCTGATAGATCTAGGTCATCATGTCGTCTTCAAGTGCCCCCAAGGACAAGTTTTTTGAGAAGGTCATCAACCCCTACCTCGCAGAAGTGCCCCAACACCTTCAAACCATTGAGATGCGTGAGGGGGTGCTGCACATCCGTGATGCTGAGGGACCAAGAAGGACGACAAGCCTACATCATCAACAACTCCACCCTCTCCACCAACAAAGAAGAATTGAGTATCTGGTATGGGCACTCCCCTTGGCAACTGCCAAGCTTGGGGGAGTGCCCCAATATCTTATCTGTTGGAAATATGCCCTAGAGGCAATAATAAAAGTATTATTATTATATTTCCTTGTTCATGATAATTGTCTTTTATTCATGCTATAACTGTATTATCCGGAAATCGTAATACACGTGTGAATACATAGACTACAATATGTCCCTAGTGAGCCTCTAGTTGACTAGCTCGTTGTGATCAACAGATAGTCATGATTTCCTGGCTATGGACATTGGATGTCGTTGATAACGGGATCACATCATTAGGAAAATGATGTGATGGACAAGACCCAATCCTAAGACTAGCACAAAAGATCGTGTAGTTCATTTGCTAGAGCTTTGCCAATGTCAAGTATCTCTTCCTTCGACCATGAGAGCGTGTAACTCCTGGATACCGTAGGAGTGCTTTGGGTGTATCAAACGTCACAACGTAACTGGGTGACTATAAAGGTGCACTACAGGTATCTCCGAAAGTATCTATTGTTTTATGCGGATCGAGACTGGGATTTGTCACTCCGTGTAAACGGAGAGGTATCTCTGGGCCCACTCGGTAGGACATCATCATATGCGCAATGTGACCAAGGAGTTGATCACGGGATGATGTGTTACGGAACGAGTAAAGTGACTTGCCGGTAACGAGATTGAACAAGGTATTGGATACCGACGATCGAATCTCGGGCAAGTAACATACCGATAGACAAAGGGAATTGAATACGGGATTGATTAAGTCCTTGACATCGTGGTTCATCCGATGAGATCATCGTGGAACATGTGGGAGCCATCATGGGTATCCAGATCCCGCTGTTGGTTATTGACCGGAGAACGTCTCGGTCATGTCTGCATGTCTCCCGAACCCGTAGGGTCTACACACTTAAGGTTCGATGACGCTAGGGTTATAAAGGAAGTTTGTATGTGGTTACCGAATGTTGTTCGGAGTCCCGGATGAGATCCCGGACGTCACGAGGAGTTCCGGAATGGTCCGGAGGTAAAGATTTATATATGGGAAGTCCTATTTTGGCCACCGGAAAATGTTCGGGATTTTTCGGTATTGTACCGGGAAGGTTCTAGAAGGTTCCGGAGTGGGGCCCACCTGCATGGGGGGACCCACATGAACGTGGGTAGTGGGGGCAAGGCCCCACACCCCTGGTCAAGGCGCACCAAGATCCCCCCTTAGAAGGAATAAGATCATATCCCGAAGGGATAAGATCAAGATCCCTAAAAAGGGGGGATAACAATCGGTGGGGAAGGAAATGATGGGATTTCTTTCCTCCCACCTTGGCCAACGCCCCAATGGACTTGGAGGGCAAGAAACCAGCCCCTCCACCCCTATATATAGTGGGGAGACGCATGGGAGCTTCAGACGAAGTTCTGGCGCAGCCCTCCCCCTCTCCCAAGTCGTCCTCCTCTCCCGTGGTGCTTGGCGAAGCCCTGCAGGATTGCCACGCTCCTCCACCACCACCACGCCGTTGTGCTGCTGCTGGATGGAGTCTTCCTCAACCTCTCCCTCTCTCCTTGCTGGATCAAGGCGTGGGATACGTCACCGGGCTGTACGTGTGTTGAACGCGGAGGTGCCGTGCGTTCGGCACTTGATCATCGGTGATTTGAATCACGACGAGTACGACTTCATCAACCCCGTTCACTTGAACGCTTCCGCTTAGCGATCTACAAGGGTATGTAGATGCACTCTCCTTCTACTCGTAGCTGGTTTCTCCATAGATAGATCTTGGTGACACGTAGGAAAATTTTGAATTTCTGCTACGTTCCCCAACAGTGGCATCATGAGCTAGGTCTATTGCGTAGATTCTTTGCACGAGTAGAACACAAAGTAGTTGTGGGCGTTGATGTTGTTCAATATGCTTACCGTTACTAGTCCAATCTTGTTTCGACGGTATTGTGGGATGAAGCGGCCCGGACCGACCTTACACGTACTCTTACGTGAGACAGGTTCCACCGATTGACATGCACTTGGTGCATAAGGTGGCTAGCGGGTGCCAGTCTCTCCCACTTTAGTCGGAACGGATTCGATGAAAAGGGTCCTTATGAAGGGTAAATAGCAATTGGCATATCACGTTGTGGTTTTGCGTAGGTAAGAAACGTTCTTGCTAGAAACCCATAGCAGCCACGTAAAACATGCAAACAACAATTAGAGGACGTCTAACTTGTTTTTGCAGGGTATGCTATGTGATGTGATATGGCCAAGAAGAATGTGATGAATGATATGTGATGTATGAGATTGATCATGTTCTTGTAATAGGATTCACGACTTGCATGTCGATGAGTATGACAACCGGCAGGAGCCATAGGAGTTGTCTTTATTTATTGTATGACCTGCGTGTCATTGAAGAACGCCATGTAAACTACTTTACTTTATTGCTAAACGCGTTAGTCATAGAAGTAGAAGTAGTCGTTGGCGTGACAACTTCATGAAGACACGATGATGGAGATCATGGTGTCGTGCCGGTGACGATGATGATCATGGAGCCCCGAAGATGAAGATCAAAAGGAGCAAAATGATATTGGCCATATCATGTCACTATTTGATTGCATGTGATGTTTATCATGTTTATGCATCTTGTTTGCTTAGGACGACGGTAGTAAATAAGATGATCCCTTACAAAATTTCAAGAAGTGTTCTCCCCTAACTGTGCACCGTTGCTACAGTTCGTCGCTTCTAAGCACCACGTGATGATCGGGTGTGATGGATTCTTACGTTCACATACAACGGGTGTAAGACAGTTTTACACAGCGAAAACACTTAGGGTTAACTTGACGAGCCTAGCATGTACAGACATGGCCTCGGAACACGGAGACCGAAAGGTCGAGCATGAGTCGTATAGTAGATACGATCAACATGAAGATGTTCACCGATGATGACTAGTCCGTCTCACGTGATGATCGGACACGGCCTAGTTGACTCGGATCATGTAATCACTTAGATGACCAGAGGGATGTCTATCTGAGTGGGAGTTCATAAGATGAACTTAATTATCCTGAACATAGTCAAAAGACCTTTTGCAAATTATGTCGTAGCTCGCGCTTTAGTTCTACTATTTTAGATATGTTCCTAGAGAAAATATAGTTGAAAGTTGATAGTAGCGATTATGCGAACAGTAGAAAGCTTATGTCCTTAATGCACTGCTCAGTGTGCTGAACCCCAAACGTCGTTTGTGGATGTTTCGAACATCGAACATACACGTTT
The DNA here is from genome assembly GCF_018294505.1 of Triticum aestivum. Taxonomy (NCBI): domain Eukaryota; kingdom Viridiplantae; phylum Streptophyta; class Magnoliopsida; order Poales; family Poaceae; genus Triticum; species Triticum aestivum. Next base: position 590,260,002 of record NC_057797.1, read on the forward strand.
TGATAACTACGTGATAGTTCAGTTAAATGGTTTAAGTAGAGGCACCAAAGACGTTTTCGAAACATCGCGGAACATATGAGATGTTTCGAGGGCTGAAATTGGGATTTCAGGCTCGTGCTCACGTCAAGAGGTATAAGACCTCCGACGATTCTCTTAGCCTGCAAACTAAGGGAGAAAATCTCAATCGTTGAGCTTGTGCTCAGATTGTCTGAGTGCAACAATCACTTGAATTGAGTGGGAGTTGATCTTCCAAATGAGATAGTGATGTTTCTCCAAAGTCATTGCCACCGAGCTGCTAGAGCTTCGTGATGAACTATAACATATCAGGGATAAATAAGATGATCCTTGAGGTATTCACGATGTTTGACACCGCGAAAGTAGAAATCAAGAAGGAGCATCAATTGTTGATGGTTGGTGAAACCACTAGTTTCAAGAAGGGCAAGGGCAAGAAGGGATACTTCATGAAACGGCAAATCAGCTGCTGCTCCAGTGAAGAAACCCAAGGTTGAACCCAAACCCGAGACTAAGTGCTTCTGTAATAAGGGGAACAGTCACTAGAGCAGAATTACCCTAGATACTTGGTAGATGAGAAGGCTGGCAAGGTCGATAGAAGTATATTGGATATACATTATGTTAATGTGTACTTTACTAGTACTCCTAGTAGCACCAGGGTATAAGATACCGGTTCGGTTGCTAAGTGTTAGTAACTCGAAATAAAAGCTACGGCATAAACGGAGACTAGCTAAAGGTGAGCTGACGATATGTGTTGGAAGTGTTTCCAATGTTGATATGATCAAGCATCGCACGCTCCCTCTACCATCGAGATTTGGTGTTTGCGTTGAGCATAGACATGATTGGATTATGTCTATCGCAATACGGTTATTCATTTAAAGAGAATAATGGTTACTCTATTTATTTGAATAATACCTTCAATGGTCTTGCACCTAAAATGAATGGTTTATTGAATCTCGATCGTAGTGATACACATTTTCATGCCAAAAGATATAAGATAGTAATGATAGTACCACTTACTTGTGGCACTGCCATGTAAGTCATAATGGTATAAAACGCATGAAGAAGCTCCATGTTGATGGATCTTTGGACTCACTCGTTTTTGAAAAGTTTGAGACATGCGAACCATGTCTATTGGTGTATATGCATGAAGAAACTCCATGCAAATGGACCGTTTGGACTCACTTGATTTTGAATCACTTGAGATATGCAAATCATACCACATGGGCAAGATGACTGAAAAGCCTCGTTTTCAGTAAGATGGAACAAGATAGCAACTTGTTGGAAGTAACACATTTTGATGTGTCCAATCCAATGAGTGCTGAGGCATGCAGTGAATATCGTTATGATCTTACTTCACAGATGATTCGAGTAGATGTTGAGAATATTTACTTGATGAAACACAAGTCTGAATTATTGAATGGTTCAAGTAATTTCAGAGTGAAGTAGAAGATCATTGTGACAAGAGGATAAAATGTCTATGATATGATCATAGAGATGAATATCTGAGTTACGAGTTTTGGCACACAATTAAGACATTGTGGAAATTGTTTCGCAATTAATACCGCCTGGAACACCATAGTGTGATGGTGTGTCCGAACATCATAGTTGCACCCTATTGGATATGGTGCGTACCATGATGTCTCTTATCGAATTACCACTATTGTCCATGGGTTAGGCATTAGAGACAACCACATTCACTTTAAATAGGGCACCACGTAATTCCGTTGAGATGACACCGTATGAATTATGGTTTAGAGAAACCTAAGTTGTCGTTTCTTAAAAGTTTGGGGCTGCGACGCTTATATGAAAAAGTTTCAGGTTGATAAGCTCGAACCCAAAGCGGATAAAATGCATCTTCATAGGAAACCCAAAACAGTTGGGTATACCTCCTAATTCAGATCCGAAAGCAATATGGATTGTTTCTTGAATCGGGTCCTTTCTCGAGGAAAAGTTTCTCTCGAAAGAATTGAGTGGGAGGATGGTGGAAACTTGATGAGGTTATTGAACCGTCTCTTCAACTAGTGTGTGGCAGGGCACAGGAAGTTGTTCCTGTGGCACCTACACCAATTGAAGTGGAAGCTTGTGATGTTGATCATGAAACTTCGGATCAAGTCACTACCAAACCTCGTGGGATGACAAGGATACGTACTACATCAGAGTGGTACGTAATCCTGTCTTGGAAGTCATGTTGCTGGACAACAATGAACCTACGAGCTATGGAGAAGCAATGGTGGGCCCGGATTCCGATAAATGGCTCGAGGCCATAAAATCCGAGAACGGATCCATGACTTTGGAAGAAATACTTGATGGTCGTAAGGCCATTGGGTACGGATGGATTTTAAAAGGAAGACAGACAATGATGGTAAGAATTACCATTAAGAAAGCTCGACTTGTCGTTAAGATATTTTCCGACAAGTTCAAGGAGTTGATTACGGTGAGGTTTTCTCACTCGTAGCGATGCTAAGAGTCTGTTGGAATTGGATTAGCAGTTACTGCATGATTGATGAAATCTTGCAGATAGGATGTCAAAACATTGTTTCCTCGACGTTATACTTGAGGAAAGGTTGTATGTGATACAACCGGAAGGTTTTGTCAATCCCAAAAGATGCTAATAAGTATGCAAAGCTCCAGCAATCCTTCTAAGGACTGGAGTGAGCATCTCGGAGTTGGAATGTGTGCTTTGATGATGATCAAAGATTTTGGGTTTGTACAAAGTTTACGAGAAACTTGTATTTCCAAAGAAGTGAGTGGGAGCACTATAGAATTTCTGATGAGTATATGTTGTTGACATATTGTTGATCAGAAATGACGTAGAATTTCTGGAAAGCATATAGGGTTATTTTGAAAGTGTTTTTCAATGGAAAGCCTGGATTAAGCTACTTGAACATTGAGCATCAAGATCTATAAGGATAGATCAAAATGCTTAATAATACTTTCAAATGAGCACATACCTTGACATGATCTTGAAGGTGTTCAAGATGGACCAGTCAAAGAAGGAGTTCTTGCCTGAGTTGTAAGGTACGAAGTTAGGACTTAAAGCTCGACCACGGCAGAAAAGAGAGAAAGGACGAAGGTCGTCCCCTATACTTTAGACGTAGGCTCTACAGTATGCCATGCTGAGTACCGCACCTGAAGTGTGCCTTGCCATGAGTCAGTCAAGGGGTACAAGAGTGATCCAAGAATGGATCACAGGACAGCGGTCAAAGTTATCCTTAGAAATTAGTGGACTAAGGAATTTTTCTCGATTATGGAGGTGGTAAAAGAGTTCGTCGTAAAGGGTTACGTCGATGCAAGCTTGACACCTATCCGGATAGCTCTGAGTAGAGATACCGGATACATATAATGGAGCAACAATTTAGAATAGCTCCAAGTAGAACAGTTATTTGGATTAGCTCCAAATAGAGCGTGGTAGCTACATCTAGGAGATGACATAGAGATTTGTAAAACACACACGGATCTGAAAGGTTCGGACCCGTTGACTAAAACCTCTCTCACAAGCAACATGATCAAACCTAAAACTCATTGAGTATTAATCACATAGTGATGTGAACTAGACTACTGATTCTAGTAAACTCTTGGGTGTTAGTCACATGGCGATGTGACCTGTGAGTGTTAATCACATGGCGATGTGAACTAGATTATTGACTCTAGTGCAAGTGGGAGACTGTTGGAAATATGCCCTAGAGGCAATAATAAAAGTATTATTATTATATTTCCTTGTTCATGATAATTGTCTTTTATTCATGCTATAACTGTATTATCCGGAAATCGTAATACACGTGTGAATACATAGACCACAATATGTCCCTAGTGAGCCTCTAGTTGACTAGCTCGTTGTGATCAACAGATAGTCATGGTTTCCTGGCTATGGACATTGGATGTCGTTGATAACGGGATCACATCATTAGGAGAATGATGTGATGGACAAGACCCAATCCTAAGACTAGCACAAAAGATCGTGTAGTTCATTTGCTAGAGCTTTGCCAATGTCAAGTATCTCTTCCTTCGACCATGAGAGCGTGTAACTCCTGGATACCGTAGGAGTGCTTTGGGTGTATCAAACGTCACAACGTAACTGGGTGACTATAAAGGTGCACTACAGGTATCTCCGAAAGTATCTATTGTTTTATGCGGATCGAGACTGGGATTTGTCACTCCGTGTAAACGGAGAGGTATCTCTGGGCCCACTCGGTAGGACATCATCATATGCGCAATGTGACCAAGGAGTTGATCACGGGATGATGTGTTACGGAACGAGTAAAGTGACTTGCCGGTAACGAGATTGAACAAGGTATTGGATACCGACGATCGAATCTCGGGCAAGTAACATACCGATAGACAAAGGGAATTGAATACGGGATTGATTAAGTCCTTGACATCGTGGTTCATCCGATGAGATCATCGTGGAACATGTGGGAGCCATCATGGGTATCCAGATCCCGCTGTTGGTTATTGACCGGAGAACGTCTCGGTCATGTCTGCATGTCTCCCGAACCCGTAGGGTCTACACACTTAAGGTTCGATGACGCTAGGGTTATAAAGGAAGTTTGTATGTGGTTACCGAATGTTGTTCGGAGTCCCGGATGAGATCCCGGACGTCACGAGGAGTTCCGGAATGGTCCGGAGGTAAAGATTTATATATGGGAAGTCCTATTTTGGCCACCGGAAAATGTTCGGGATTTTTCGGTATTGTACCGGGAAGGTTCTAGAAGGTTCCGGAGTGGGGCCCACCTGCATGGGGGGACCCACATGAACGTGGGTAGTGGGGGCAAGGCCCCACACCCCTGGTCAAGGCGCACCAAGATCCCCCCTTAGAAGGAATAAGATCATATCCCGAAGGGATAAGATCAAGATCCCTAAAAAGGGGGGATAACAATCGGTGGGGAAGGAAATGATGGGATTTCTTTCCTCCCACCTTGGCCAACGCCCCAATGGACTTGGAGGGCAAGAAACCAGCCCCTCCACCCCTATATATAGTGGGGAGACGCATGGGAGCTTCAGACGAAGTTCTGGCGCAGCCCTCCCCCTCTCCCAAGTCGTCCTCCTCTCCCGTGGTGCTTGGCGAAGCCCTGCAGGATTGCCACGCTCCTCCACCACCACCACGCCGTTGTGCTGCTGCTGGATGGAGTCTTCCTCAACCTCTCCCTCTCTCCTTGCTGGATCAAGGCGTGGGATACGTCACCGGGTTGTATGTGTGTTGAACGCGGAGGTGCCGTGCGTTCGGCACTTGATCATCGGTGATTTGAATCACGACGAGTACGACTTCATCAACCCCGTTCACTTGAACGCTTCCGCTTAGCGATCTACAAGGGTATGTAGATGCACTCTCCTTCTACTCGTAGCTGGTTTCTCCATAGATAGATCTTGGTGACACGTAGGAAAATTTTGAATTTCTGCTACGTTCCCCAACAGTATCACCATCACTTTTATCTTTACCGCTTTTCTTAGTTCGATCCTTTTGATAATATTTTGATCTAGTAGAATAAAAGTTCTTAGTATGATCTAGTTGCGAGTTTTGCTTTATGATCCTTCTATGTAATCGAGTCAGTGAGCTATATATAATAAAGATTAGTGTTGAGTCAAGGGCTTGATTATTTTTCCATGATCTTGAGTGAATAAAAGAAAAGAGAAAAGAATGAAAAGAAATAAAAGAGATCATATGGATCTTATGGAGAGTAATGAGCTCACACAGAAAGAGTATGATGATTAAAAGTTGTTGAGAGTTGACAAACATAGTTTTGGTCTTCGTTGCAATTAATAGGAAGTAATAAAGAAAGAGAGGTCTTCACATATAAATACACTATCTTGGACATCTTTTATGATTGTGAGCACTCATTAAAATATGACATGCTAAAGAGTTGACATTGGACAAGGAAGACAACGTAATGGGTTATGTTTTCTTACATCTGAGATAAATTATATTGTCATGGATCATCCAACATGATTGAGCTTGCCTTTCCCCCTCATGCTAGCCAAATTCTTTGCACCAAGTAGAGATACTACTTGTGCTTCCAAACACCCTTAAACTAGTTTTGCCATGAGAGTCCACCATACCTACCTATGGATTGAGTAAGATCCCTCAAGTAAGTTGTCATCGGTGCAAGCAATAAAAAATTGCTCTCCAAATATGTATGACTTATTAGTGTGGGAGAAAATAAGATTTATACGATCGTGTGATATGGAAGAAATAAAAGTGACAGACTGCATAATAAAGGTCCATATCACAAGTGCCAATATAAAGTGATGTTCTTTCACATTAAGATTTTGTGCATCCAACCATAAAAGCGCATGACAACCTCTGCTTCCCTCTGCGAAGGGCCTATCTTTTACTTTTATCTCCTACCTTGCATAAGAGTCATGGTGATCTTCACCCTTCCTTTCTAAATTTTATCTTTTGGCAAGCACAACATGTTGGAAAGATCCTGGTATATATGGCTAATTGGATGTGAGTTTTCATGAACTATTATTGTTGACATTACCCTTGAGGTAAAACTTTGGGAGGCAAAACTATAAGCCCCTATCTTTCTCTGTGTTCGATTAAAACTCCATACCCATAAGTATTGAGTGAGTGTTAGCAATTGTGAAAGACTATATGATAGTTGAGTATGCGGACTTGCTGAAAAGCTCTTATATTGACTCTTTCCTATGTTATGATAAATTGCAATTGCTCCAATGAAAGAGATTATAGTTTGTTAGTTTTCAATGAAGTTTATGATTCATACTTTAAATTGTGATTTAATTGTTACTCTAGTATAAGAGATCATATGACAAGAATTATATAAGTTGTTGTTCTAAGAATGATCATGATGCCCTCATGTCCGTATTTTATTTTTATCGACACCTCTATCTCTAAACATGTGGACATATTTTTCGATTTCGGCTTTCGCTTGAGGACAAGCGAGGTCTAAGCTTGGGGGAGTTGATACGTCCATTTTGCATCATGCTTTTATATCAATATTTATTGCATTATGGGCTGTTATTACACATTATGTCACAATACTTATGCCTATTCTCTCTTATTTTACAAGGTTTACATAAAGAGGGACAATGCCGACAGCTGGGATTCTAGGCTAGCAAAGGAGCAAATATTAGAGACCTATTCCGCACAGCTCCAAAAGTCCCGAAACTTCACGGAAGTCCTTTTCAGAATATATAAAAAATACTGAGTGCAAGAAGTTCCGGAGGGGGGCCACACCCTGCCCACGAGGGTGGGGGCGCGCCCTACCCCCTGGGCGCGCCCCCTGCCTCGTGGGCCCCCTGGTGGCCCTCGATGCCCATCTTATGCTATATGGAGTCTTTCGATGAGAAAAAAAAATCATAAGCCAATTTTCTGGACGAGACTCCGCCGCCACAAGGCGGAACCTTGGCAGAATCAATCTAGGGCTCCGGCGGAGCTGCTCTGCCGGGGAAACCTCCCCCCGGGAGGGGGAAATCATCATCATCTTCATCACCAACGAGCCTCTCAACCGGAGGGGGTCAATCTCCATTAACATCTTCACCATCACCATCTCCTCTCAAACCCTAGTTCATCTCTTGTATCCAATTCTTGTCTCTAAGTCCGGGATTGGTACCTGTGGGTTGCTAGTAGTGTTGATTACTCCTTGTAGTTGATGCTAGTTGGTTTATTTGGTGGAAGATCATATGTTCAGATCCTATATGCATATTAATACCCCTATGATTTTGAACATGAATATGCTTTGTGAGTAGTTACATTTGTTCCCGAGGACATGGGAGAAGTCTTGCTATTAGTAGTCATGTGAATTTGGTATTCGTTTGATATTTTGATGAGATGTATGTTGTCTCTCCTCTAGTGGTGTTATGTGAACGTCGACTACATGACACTTCACCATTATTTGGGCCTAGAGGAAGGCATTGGGAAGTAATAAGTAGATGATGGGTTGCTAGAGTGACAGAAGCTTAAACCCTAGTTTATGCGTTGCTTCGTAAGGGGCTGATTTGGATCCATATGTTTCATGCTATGGTTAGGTTTACCTTAATACTTTTGTTGTAGTTGCAGATGCTTGCAATAGAGGTTAATCATAAGTGGGATGCTTGTCCAAGTAAGGACAGTACCCAAGCACCGGTCCACCCACATACCAAATTATCAAAGTACCGAACGTGAATCATATGATCGTGATGAAACCTAGCTTGACGATAATTCCCATGTGTCCTCGGGAGCGCTTTTCCCTATATAAGAATTTGTCCAGGCTTGTCCTTCGCTACAAAAAGGATTGAGCCACCTTGCTGTACTTTATTTACTTTTTTACTTGTTGCTCATTACAAATTATCTTATCACAAAACTATCTGTCACCTATAATTTCAGTGCGTGCAGAGAATACCTTGCTGAAAACCGCTTATTATTTCCTTCTGCTCCTCGTTGGGTTCGACACTCTTACTTATCGAAAGGACTACGATAGATCCCCTATACTTGTGGGTCATCAAGACTCTTTTCTGGCGCCGTTGCCGGGGAGTGAAGCGCCTTTGGTAGGTGGAATTCGGTAAGGAAAAATTTATATAGTGTGCTGAAATTTACTGTCACTTGTTACTATGGAAAGTAATCCTCTAAGGGGCTTGTTCGTGGTATCTTCACCCCGACCAGTAGATCAAAGAGTTGCTCCTCAACCTATTGAACCTACTGAAAATGAAAATGTCTACTTTGAGATTCCTTCGGGTATGATAGAAAAACTGCTAGCTAATCCTTTTGCAGGATATGGAACAATGCATCCTGATGAGCACCTAATATATGTGGATGAAGTTTGTGGATTATTTAAGCTTGCAGGTGTGCCCGGTGATGTTATTAAGAAGAAGGTCTTCCCTTTATCTTTGAAGGGAGATGCATTGACATGGTATAGGCTATGTGATGGTATGGGATCATGGAACTACAAATGATTGAAATTGGAATTTCATCAGAAGTTTTATCCTATGCATCTTGTTCATCGTGATCGCAATTATATATATAATTTTTGGCCTCGCGAAGGAGAAAGCATCGCTCAAGCTTGGGGGAGGCTTAAATCAATGTTATATTCATGCCCCAATCATGAGCTCTCAAGAGAAATGATTATTCAAAATTTTTATGCTTGGCTTTCTGATAACAACCGCACCATGCTCGATACTTCATGTGCTGGCTGTTTTATGATGAAGACTATTGAATTCAAATGGGATTTATTGGAAGGAATTAAATGCAACTCTGAAGATTGGGATCTCGAGGAAGGTAAGGAGTCAGGTATGACACCTAAGTTTGATTGTGTTAAATCTTTTATGGATATCGATGTTTTTCGTAAATTTAGCACTAAATATGGACTTGACTCTGAAATAGTAGCTTCTTTCCGTGAATCCTTTGCTACTCATATTGATCTCCCTAAAGAGAAGTGGTTTAAATATCATCCTCCCATAGAAGTAAAAGTAGCTGCACCTATTAAAGTTAAAGAAAAGACTATCACTTATAATGATCCTATTGTTCCTATTGCTTATGTTGAGAAACCACCTTTTCCTGTTAGGATAAAAGATTATGCTAAAGCTTCAACTGTGGTTCGTAAAAGCAATATTAGAACTTATACACCTCCTGAACAAATTAAAGTTGAACCTAATATTGCTATTGTTAAAGATCTCTTGTCTGATAATATTGATGGGCATGTTATTCATTTCTGTGACGAGACTGCTAGAATTGCTAAACCTTGCGCTAAAGATAAACATAGACCTGTGGTAGGCATGCCTGTTATTTCTGTTAAAATAGGAGATCGTTGTTATCATGGCTTATGTGATATGGGTGCCAGTGCTAGTGCTATACCTCATGACTTCTACAAAGAAATTATGCATGATATTGCACTTGCTGAGATAGAAGATATTGATGTCACAATTAAACTTGCCAATAGAGATACTATTTCACCACTTGGAATTGTTAGAGATGTTGAAGTATTGTGTGGGAAAACTAAATATCCTGCTGATTTTCTTGTTCTTGGTTCCGCACAAGATAGCTTTTGTCCCATTATATTTGGTAGACCCTTCTTGAACACAGTTAATGCTAAGATAGATTGCGAAAAGGATATTGTTACTATTGGTTTAGGTGATATGTCTCATGAGTTTAATTTCTCTAAATTTCGTACAAAACACCATGAAGAGGAATTGCCTAGTAAAGATGAAATTATTGGTCTTGCTTCTATTGCCGTGCCTCCTAGTGATCCTTTAGAACAATATCTGCTAGACCATGAAAATGATATGTTTATGAATGAAAGAAGGGAAATAGATGAAGTGTTGTTTAAACAGGAACCCATCCTGAAACACAATTTGCCTGTCGAAATCCTAGGGGATCCTCCTCCACCCAAGGGCGATCCCGTGTTTGACCTCAAACCGTTACCTGATACTCTTAAATATGCTTATCTTGATGAGAAAAAGATATATCCTGTTATTATTAGTGCTAACCTTTCAGAGCATGAATAAGAGAGATTATTGAAAACTCTGAAGAAGCACCATGCTGCTATTGGATATACTCTCGATGATATTAAGGGCATTAGTCCCACACTATGTCAACACAAAATAAACTTGGAGAAAGATGCCAAACCAGTTCGTGATCACCAACGATGGCTGAATCCTAAGATGAAAGAAGTGGTAAGAAAGGAAATACTAAAGCTCCTTGGGGCAGGTATAATTTATCCCATTGCTTCAGTGGGTAAGTCCTGTCCATTGTGTCCCTAAAAAGGGAGGTATTATTGTGATTCCTAATGATAAAGATGAATTGATTTCACAAAGAATTATTACACGTTATAGGATGGTAATTGATTTCCGAAAATTAAATAAGGCTACTAAAAAAGATCATTACCCCTTACCTTTTATTGATCAAATGCAAGAAATATTATCCATACATACACATTTTTGCTTTCTAGATGGCTATTCTAGTTTCTCTCAAATACCTGTGTTAGCTGATGATCAATATAAGACCACTTTTACTTGCCCATTCGGTACTTTTGCTTATAGACGTATGCCTTTTGGTTTATGTAATGCACCTGCTACCTTCCAAAGATGCATGATGGGTATATTCTCTGACTTTTGTGAAAACATTTGTGATGTTTTCATGGACGATTTCTCCATCTATGGATCCTCTTTTGATGATTGCTTAAGCAACCTAGATCGAGTTTTACAGAGAAGTGAAGAAACTAACCTTGTCTTGAATTGGGAGAACTGCCACTTTATGGTTAATGAAGGTATTGTCTTGGGGCATAAAGTTTCTGAAAGAGGTATTGAAGTTGATAAAGCTAAGGTTCGTGCTATTGAAAAGATGTCATGTCCCAAGGACATCAAAGGTATAAGAAGTTTCCTTGGTCAAGCCGGTTTTTATAGGAGGTTCATTAAGGACTTCTCAAAAATTTTCTCGGCCTCCGACTAATTTATTACAAAAAGATATACCATTTGTTTTTTATGATGATTGTGTAGAAGCATTGGAAATACTTAAGAAAGCATTGATCTATGCACCTATTGTTCAGCCACCTAATTGGAATTTACCCTTTGAAATTATGTGTGATGCTAGTGATTATGCTGTAGGTGTTGTTTTAGGGCAAAGAGTTGATAAGAAATTAAATGTTATTCAATATGCTAGTAAAACTCCAGACAACGCTCAGAGAAATTATGCTAATACTGGAAAAGAATGCTTAGCAGTTGTATTTGCTTGTGATAAGTTCAGACCTTATATTGTTGATTCTAAAGTAACTATTCACACGGATCATGCTGCTATCAAATATCTTATGGAAAAGAAAGATGCTAAACCTAGACTTATTAGATGGGTTCTCTTGCTACAAGAATTTGATTTGCATATTATTGATAGAAAGGGAGCTGAGAACCCCGTTGCAGACAACTTATCTAGGCCAGAGAATGTTCTTGATGACCCACTACCTATTGATGATAGCTTTCCCGATGAATAATTAAATGTCATAAATGCTTCTCGTACTGCTCCATGGTATGCTGATTATATTGTTGCTAAATTTATACCACCTAATTTCACATACCAGCAAAAGAAAAAGTTCTTTTATGATTTGAGACATTACTTTTGGGATGGCCCACATCTTTATAAAGAAGGAGTAGATGGTGTTATTAGGCGTTGTGTACCTGAGCATGAACAAGAACAGATCCTACGCAAGTGTCACCCCGAAGCTTATGGAGGACACCACGCTGGAGATAGAACTGCACATAAGGTATTGCAATCCGGGTTTTATTGGCCTACTCTCTTCAAGGATGCCCGTAAGTTTGTTGTATCTTGTGATGAATGTCAAAGAATTGGTAATATTAGTAGACATCAAGAAATGCCTATGAACTACTCACTTTTTATTGAACCATTTGATGTTTTGGGCTTTGATTATATGGGACCTTTTCCTGCCTCCAATGGATACACACATATTTTAGTTGCTGTTGATTACGTTACTAAGTGGGTAGAAGCTATTCCAACTAGTAGTGCTGATCATAACACCTCTATTAAGATGCTTAAAGAAGTTGTTTTTCCGAGGTTTGGAGTCCCTAGATATTTAATGACTGATGGTGGTTCACATTTTATTCATGGTGCTTTCCGTAAAATGCTTGCTAAATACGATGTTAATCATAGAATTGCATCTCCTTATTACCCGCTGTCTAGTGGTCAAGTAGAATTGAGCAATAGAGAACTCAAATTAATTTTGCAAAAGACTGTTAATAGATCTAGAAAGAATTGGTGCAAGAAGCTTGATGATGCATTATGGGCCTATAGAACTGCATATAAAAATCCTATGGGTATGTCTCCGTATAAAATGGTTTATGGAAAAGCATGTCACTTACCTCTTGAGCTAGAACATAAGGCTTATTGGGCTATTAAAGAGCTCAATTATGATTTCAAACTTGGCGGTGAGAAGAGGTTATTTGACATTAGCTCACTTGATGAGTGGAGAACCCAAGCCTACGAGAATGCCAAATTATTTAAAGAAAAAGTTAAAAGATGGCATGACAAAAGAATACAAAAGCGTGAGTTTAATGCAGGCGATTATGTATTGCTATACAACTCTTGTTTAAGATTTTTTGCTGGAAAACTTCTCTCTAAATGGGAAGGTCCTTACGTTATCGAGGAGGTCTATCGTTCCGGGGCCATAAAAATCAACAACTTCGAAGGCACAAATCCGAAGGTGGTGAACGGTCAAAGAATTAAACATTATATCTCAGGTAATCCTATAAATGTTTAAACCAATGTTATTGAAACCGTAACCCCGGAGGAGTACATAAGGGAAACTTTCTGGAACGTTTCAGACTCCGAAAAGGAATAGGTGTGTGGTACGGTAAGTAAACCGACTCCAAAACAAGAATTATATAAGTTGCTGTTCTAAGAATGATCATGATGCCCTCATGTCCGTATTTTATTTTTATCGACACCTCTATCTCTAAACATGTGGACATATTTTTCGATTTCGGTCTAAACATACGTCCATTTTGTGTCATGCTTTTATATTGATATTTATTGCATTATGGGCTATTATTACACATTATGTCACAATACTTATGCCTATTCTCTCTTATTTTACAAGGTTTACATAAAGAGGGAGAATGCCGGCAGCTGGGATTCTGGGCTGGCAAAGGAGAAAATATTAGAGACCTATTCTACACAGCTCCAAAAGTCCTGAAACTTCACGGAAGTCATTTTCAGAATATATAAAAAATACTGAGCACAAGAAGTTCCGGAGGGGGCCACACCCTACCCATGAGGGTGGGGGCGCGCCCTACCCCCCTGGGCGCACCCCCTGCCTCGTGGGCCCCCTGGTGGCCCTCCGATGCCCATCTTCTGCTATATGGAGTCTTTTGATGAGAAAAAAAATCATAAGCCAGCTTTGTGGACGAGACTCCGCCGCCACGAGGCGGAACCTTGGCGGAATCAATCTAGGGCTCCGGCGGAGCTGCTTTGCCGGGGAAACTTCCCTCCGGGAGGGGGAAATCATCATCATCGTCATCACCAACGAGCCTCTCATCGGGAGGGGGTCAATCTCCATCAACATCTTCACCAGCACTGAGGGAGTCCTAGATTAGGGGGTGTTCGGGTAGCCGGACTATACCTTCAGCCGGACTCCAGGACTATGAAGATACAAGATTAAAGACTTTGTCCTGTGTCCGGATGGGACTTTCCTTTGCGTGGAAGGCAAGCTTGGCGATGCGGATATTCAAGATCTCCTACCATTGTAACCGACTATATGTAACCCTAACCCTATCTGGTGTCTATATAAACCGGAGGGTTGTAGTCCGTAGGCAATAAACTCCATATACAACAATCATACCATAGGCTAGCTTCTAGGGTTTAGCCTCCTTGATCTCGTGGTAGATCTACTCTTGTACTACCCATATCATCAATATTAATCAAGCAGGACGTAGGGTTTTACCTCCATCAAGAGGGCCCGAACCTGGGTAAAACATCGTGTTCCCTGCCTCCTGTTACCATCCGGCCTAGACGCACAGTTCGGGACCCACTACCCGAGATCCGCCGGTTTTGACACCGACATTGGTGCTTTCATTGAGAGTTCCTCTGTGCCGTCACAATCAGGAAGGATGCCTCCTCCCGTCTTTAAAGACGGCGCCGTTGCTAAGGGAGCCTTGGCTGTCGGCCAAACCCTCCGGCTAGGTGGTTTCCTCATGACCGCCTGTTCGGCTGTTGCGCCGACGGTGACCTCTCGGGTCATCAAAAGCAACCTACACGTCAGCTCGGAGCTCGTCGAGCAGCTAGATCCAATGGAGCTCTCTTCCGTAAACGAGCTCTTGGATCGCATCGCCGCCCTGGGGGTCGCTACGGATTACGACCAGGTTGGGCTTAAACCCGATCTAAGAGAAATTAACTCTCCCCAAGTCACCCACCATGTTGCCGTGGTAGAGGCGCAGTGCGGCGACCCTTCATCTATTTTAAGGACTAGCTACGTCCGAATTCCCGACTCCTCCAAGCCGGATACCCGCGGAGAGGAGGATGTAACTCAAGACCTGAGCTTAGGATCAGGCAACGGGCTAGATTCGTTGGACAACATCCAAGAATCCGAACTTCAGAGTTCGGAAACTCTTCGGCCTCCGAATCTTGGATTGGGTGAGGTTTCAGATTCAACGACACCCGCCCACCCGAACATAAGCGATCTCTCCCAAATCAGGCAGAGGCCCGAGGAAACAGTACATCATTACTGGGCCAGATTCCTCCTGGTTATGAACAGGATAAAGGATTGCCGCGAGGGAGACGCAATCTCAATTTTCTGCAGTAATTGCACGGACGAGGGAATCCTTAACGCCGTAAGTCGTCGTGATATTACACGCTTCGCTGACTTGGCGTCCATAGTACAAAAATACTGTGCGATGGAAAGCGCCTGGAAAACCGAAATAAAATTTTGGGATAATCCGGCCTTGAATAGTAATCTCGTCCGAACTAAGAGGGTGCATCATCATAGGACACCCGAGATAAACACCAAAAAGCCAAAACCCTCTACAGGGCATGGAACCGTACTGGAAAGGTGGCTTGATGGACCCTGTAGAATTCACAGTACAGAGGACGCCACACCAACTCACAGCCTTAGAGCATGTTGGATACTCCGGCAGGTGGCCAAAATTGGCGAGGACCTCTTAATTCTGGAGGCCGCAGAAAGCCAGCCCGAGGACACCAGTACCGTTCTCACAGTCTTCGAGACTTTCACATCAAACAATATGCGAAAGAGAACACTCCGCAGCCTCGCCGAAGTCTATCAAGTTGCAACAATAAATCCATGGAGCGACACTGCTATTACCTTCAACGCAAGTGATGAACCTAGATTCCGAACAGCCCGAGCACCAGCCGCATTGGTCCTCAGTCCCATAGTGGACGGCTTTCGCCTCACCAAGGTGCTCATGGATGGAGGCAGCGGACTGAACCTCATTTATGAGGAAACCCTTCAAAAAATGGAAATAGACTGGAACCGCATCGAGCGAAGCAGCACAACCTTTAGAGGAATAATCCCCAGTCGGGAAGCGCGCTGCACAGGAAAAATCACACTAGATGTGGTGTTCGGCACGCCGGATAATTACAGGTCCGAAGAAGTCACGTTTCAGGTGGCCCCGTTTAAGAGCGGATATCACGCTTTACTAGGGCGGGAAGCATTCACAATCTTCCAAGCAATACCCCATTACGGGTACATGAAGCTTAAGATGCCCGGGCCGAATGGAATTATCACTCTAGCTAGTGATCCGGACATAGCACTCCGCGCCGAAAACAAGACGGCCGCATTAGCCCTTGAGGCGCTATCCGAAGCCTTAGTGGCCGAGGAACTGACTGCGCTGCGCTCCACGGTTAACAGGGATGATGTGATACTCGATAAGAGATCCAAATCCACATCCTTCAAGCCAGCCGACGAAATAGTCAAATTCCAGGTCCATCCAACGGACCCCAATAAAACAGCTTCAATCGGGGCACGACTGAACCCTGATGCAGACGCCGCACTACGAGAGTTCCTACGAGAGAACTGGGACATCTTCGCCTGGCACCCTTCAGACATGCCAGGGATCCCACGCAGGCTGGCCGAACACAGCTTAAATATCCTAAAAGGATTTAAACCTGTCAAACAAGCCCTTCGGCGTTTTTCCGAACCCAAGAGACAGGCTATGGGAGAGGAGCTAGCCAAGCTATTGGAGGCCGGATTCATCAGAGACATAAAACATCCGGACTGGCTAGCAAACCTGGTGATGGTACCAAAGAAGGACAAATCCTGGCGCCTGTGTGTCGACTTTAAAGACCTTAACAAGGCTTGCCCAAAGGATCCCTTCCCCCTCCCCCGCATCGATCAAATTATCGATGCCACCGCAGGACACGATTTGTTGTGTTTCCTCGACGCATACTCCGGTTACCATCAAATCAAGATGGCAGAATCAGACCAAGCTGCAACAGCATTCATCACACCATACGGCCCATTCTGCTTCAACACAATGCCCTTCGGGCTAAAAAACGCCGGCGCAACATATCAGCGCATGATCCAGACATGTCTGGCAAACCAGATCGGCAAAACAGTGGAGGCGTATGTGGATGATGTGGTCGTCAAATCAAGACATGTCGAATCCCTAGTAAACGACTTGAGGCTTACATTCGATAACCTCCGACAATATGACATCAAGCTCAACCCAGAAAAATGCGTCTTCGGCGTTCCAGCCGGAAAGCTCTTGGGCTTCATTGTATCCGGTAGAGGAATTGAAGCAAACCCAGCCAAGATCCGAGCTTTGTCACAATTGGATGTCCCAAAGGACCTTAAACAAATACAAAAATTAACCGGGTGCGTGGCGGCTTTAAGCCGCTTCATCTCCCGCTTGGGAGAAAAGGCACTACCCCTTTATCGCCTCCTTCGGCGCACCGAACACTTCGAGTGGACGGATGCCGCCACGGCCGGACTTGATGAAATAAAAGCCATATTGGCAACAAACCCAGTCCTGGCCGCGCCAATCACCGGCGAACCAATGTTATTGTACATTGCAGCAACACACCAAGTTGTCAGCGCAGTGCTCGTTGTCGAGCGGGAAACGGACGGACACAAATTCCCCCTTCAAAGGCCGGTCTACTACGTGTCCACTGTCCTCACTCCATGCAAATCACGGTACCCGCATTATCAAAAGATTGCATACGCGGTATTCATGGCATCCCGGAAGCTACGACACTACTTTCAAGAGTGTTCCATAACAGTAGCCTCGGAAGTGCCACTAAACGATATTATCAACAACCGCGATGCAACGGGCCGGATTGCAAAATGGGCCATCGAGCTTCTCCCGTTCGATATAACCTATAAGCCACGGCGAGCTATTAAATCGCAAGTTTTGGCCGACTTCGTCGCAGAATGGACGGAGGCCGAGCTCCCTAAAGAGTACGGCACATATTCAAACTGGATTATGCATTTCGACGGCTCCAAAATGTTGGCCGGACTGGGGGCTGGCGTCGTCCTGACGTCCCCCACAGGAGACACAGTCCAATATGTGCTCCAGATCATGTACACGGATTCCAACAATGCAGCCGAATATGAGGCCCTCCTACATGGTCTCCGGATAGCAGTATCCATGGGTATCCAGCGCCTAGAGGTACGCGGGGATTCAAACCTCGCGATATCCCAAATAAATGGAGACTTCGACGCCAAGGACCCAAAAATGGCAGCTTACCGCAACGCCGTCCTAAAAATGTCAGCTCGGTTCGAAGGGCTGGAGTTTCACCATATAGCCCGAGAAAACAATCAAGCAGCGGACGTCCTGGCACGCATCGGAGCAAAACGCGATGCAGTCCCCCCCAACATCTTTTTGGAAAGATTGTTCAAGCCATCCGTAGCATGGGAGGGGGAACCCGCAAATAACAGCCCGGACCCAGCCGCACCACTCGACGCCGAACAATCTGACACAATTGGAGGCTCTGCCAATGAAATTACACCTTCAGCCCACGTAATAATGGCGGTTATCGCCCCGTGGACAGAACCATTCCTAGCCTACCTTACTAGGCAGGAACTCCCGGAGGACCAAAACGAGGCCCGCTGCATAGTGCGGCGATCTAAAGCCTATAGAGTCCATGAGGGAGAGCTTTATAAGAAAAGCACTACCGGAGTCCTTCAAAGGTGCATCTCCGAAGAGGAAGGGCGGAACCTTCTGGCTGAAATTCATGCCGGACTCGGTGGTCACCACGCCGCTGCTCGGTCCCTTGTTAGCAAGGCTTTCCGTACAGGCTTTTATTGGCCGACGGCCCGGGCAGACGCTCAGGACCTAGTCCAACGATGCGCTGGTTGCCAACTTTTTGCCAACCAAAGCCATATGCCACCCACCGCACTCCAAACTATACCCATCACCTGGCCTTTTGCGGTCTGGGGGCTTGACATGGTCGGACCCCTTAAAGGTGGGACCGATAGGAAAAAATACTTACTGGTCATGGTGGATAAGTTCACCAAATGGATAGAAGCCAAGCCTGTTAAAACGGCCGAATCCGGACCTGTGATAGACTTCATATCCGGGGTTGTACACCGTTATGGCGTCCCCCACAGCATCATAACCGATAACGGTACAAACTTTACCGCCGACGAGGTAAAACTCTGGTGCAAAAACATGGGCATCAAGCTCGATTATGCTTCCGTCTATCACCCACAAACCAACGGCCAGGTCGAACGCGCAAATGGTCTTATCATGAGCGGCATTAAACCCAGACTGGTGCGGTCCCTCAAGGAATCTAACACGCACTGGGTAGAGGAGCTCGACTCCGTGCTATGGGGGCTGCGGACCACGCCAAATCGCACCACCGGATACACACCATTTTTTATGGTGTACGGCGCAGAGGCAGTTCTGCCCTGCGACATAATTCATGACTCACCTAGAGTGCGCATGTACGAAGAAAGAGAAGCCGAGCTCGATCGGCAGGACAACTTGGACGCCTTGGAGGAGGAGCGTGACGTGGCAAAAGCCCGTTCCGCATTTTATCAACAGCAGGCCCGAAGATATCAAAGCAGAGAAGTACGGGCCAAAAATTACAATGTTGGCGAACTAGTTCTACGCCTGCCGGATAAGAAAAAGGACAAACTCAAGCCCAAGTGGGAAGGTCCATTCATAATCGACCAAGTCCTGACTGGTGGGGCGTACCGCCTGCGAGATGCGTCGGATAACCGACTCGAGCCGAACCCGTGGAACGCCACCCGTCTCCGAAGATTCTATGCCTAGCGCCGGACTCTGTGTTCGTCTCCTTCCTCTGTCCATTTTTTGCATTTTTGTCTTACATTTCTCTCCTTCCCCTCTTTTCTTTTATAGCCCTTAAAGGCTCATCTAGTGACGCGCCACTCGCGCTCATTAAACCTGGGGGCTTCTTTAACAGAAGCTTATTTATACGGGCTTCACGCCCAACACATGCGTCAAACTTCCGCATGTACCTTTTTCTTCACCATTATATGCATCGATATGACTTAAGTTTTGGCCAAGCTGGGTTGCCTGGCTCCTGTGCTTACCCCTACGTTCCCGATTGTTCGGCTAGGCGGTAAAGGGAGCACCTCTGCGATTGTTACTGCCGGGTCAGCCGGATGTGTACCTCAGACTGGGTGAAGCCGAAAGCTAGCGTTCTTAAGGGAATATTCGGTCGGTGAAATAAAAGATGATCTTTTTACTCATTTTATGCGCCCCCAGATGCTTTTTCTGCGTCTTTTCACGCAGTCCGGACATGCACTTTAGGGCATGCCTCCCAGCGAAAGGAACCCTTAACGGAACTATTCTCTCTGGAAGATGTTTCTTACTAACCATGTAATATAACATAACTAGTTGGGCACTTGTCTGATAAAGCACTAATGACCCCTACGCCTGGTCTCCACGCATACCCCGGTTCTTATATAACCGCTATGGTATTCGGACACACTCCGGACCGTCAGGTCCCGAGGTTGAAGCGAAAAGGTCGGCAACGACAAACGATCTACAATCCGGCTAGAAGGCATTACACATGTCAATTCAAAATTACATAGTCATTCTGACTGATTGTATTCCTCTTCTATACCATCTAACAGGCTGTCTAATTTACAGTCCTGCTGGGAATACTTCGCGGCTAACTCTACTTGGCCGTATACTAAGCTTACAGGGATCTCCTTCCCGTCAGGCCCCACTGGTCCGACCTCGGCCATGTGGTTTGGGTCAGACTTCGTAAAACGGGTCTTCACCATGGCCCAGGCCTCCCTAGCGCCTTGTCGGCAGGCCGATATCTTCCACAACCGGAAGCGCCGCCGAGCTCCCTTCAGCTTCTCCGCAAGCTCTCCAAGGCCCTCGGGCATGGAGTGGGCAGGCCATAAGGCTTGGGCAACGCCTCGCATCGCCTGCCGAATTCGCTCGTGCAGTTGCATGAGTTCGGGAAGAAGGTCACCCGTAGAACCGGGCATCTCCTCTGCAGGACGACCTGTGAGCATACCTACAGACATTACTCTGTTAGTCGACTTCCTCGCCGAACTCTTTTTTCAAAGTTCGTTCAAGCACTTACTAAATATGCCGCGTCGAAGCCGCTGATTCTCCTTCGTGGAGTCCGACAGCTGGCCACGAACATCTTTAAGTTCGACGTCCAGCCTGGTGTTGGCATCCTGAAGATCATTCTTCTCTCGCCTCACCTTTGTCAACGTACTCTCACCGGCCTTTAGCCGGCGTAAGAGTTGTTGCTTTTCCGGATCGAGTCCGGCGCCATCTGCAACATGATTTGTCAGATTTGCACCCACACCGCACAATACTAATCTTTCGAAGTGTATCTTACCTGAGGGGGTCTCTTTGGGCTCCCCTGCTGCGGCTAGTGCGGCCTCTAGTTGGGCCTTGCACTTTTCCAGCTCCTGGGACAGTACAGTATTCTTCTCTGTAAGAACCTGCATATTAAATGATCCTTAAATCAGTTGCTCTAACTGTTTCAAGTCTCGGGGGCTACTGGTATATATATATTTGACCAAAATTTTCTTACCCGTATGTCTTTTACATACTGCTCCGTGGCTCTGGCTAAACCATTTTGAGCGGCACGGAGGTACGCATCTCCCGAATTAAAGGCATCTAAAGCCTCTTGGGAGAAACAAGCGTCGCGTAGAACTGTCCGGCGACGCCTGTGGTTCATGGCACTCTCCACTTCAGAATTTGTGGCAGACAGCCTGTCCGCATCCTCTGTCGGAGGAGCGTCCGGTGCGCGCCTTGTGCTCGCCTCCGCTTCCTGGCCAGACGTTGGAGCCTGGCTGGTGGAGGCGCGATTGGCAACCTCTCCGGATGTAGTCCGGCGAGGTCTCTTCGTTCTGAAGATAGCACGAACGTTAATATGCCCTGACAGAATAACACCAGGGAAACAGAGGGTGCGCTATACCTTTGCGCCGGCATCTCAGTCCGGACTACATTCCTTTTTGCCCCACGGGGCCCTGCGGCCCCTCGTTGGCTAGCCGCCGCAGGTTCGGCCTCCTGCCTCGGAAATCTCCCCTGCAAAACACGGTTGTCGTCAGAAACACCGGAATACGTGAGAGTGGAATCTCTCTCAAGGGAATGAGACTCCGGTTTCTGTCACCTGGGAGGCCGGGATTAACCCTGGGTAATCAGCCGTGATGGCTACCAAGGTATTGTCCTTGCTTAGCTGATGGAACACCCCGTCGATAAGCTCCACCGATATGTCCGGATCCTCTTCGGAGTCCGGATCGAGGGACCGTTCTGGGTCCTCGGGCTGTGGAGGGCGGCTGTTTATATCCTTTACCACCTGTCGCAGTTCCTGCATTGAAGTCGTTAGACTACATATCTAACCGTGGGAGTATAAAACAAACGGGCAAGCGCAGTTGTTCACTTACCCAACTTGGAGGATCGTACATAGTAAATCCGGCCTGCGGGTTGACGCGGAGGAATTCCTCCTTTTCTCCCTTGTACAAAGAGGATAAGATCTTTACTAGAGCGGCAGCTGAGGCCGGCCCCTTACGACCGTAACGGGTGGCGTCATCCTCCCCGTTGAAATCCCACATGGGGTGGCCTCTATATTGAAGTGGCTGCACCCCCCGCATAATGCATGCGGCCATGACTCCAATCATGGTTAGTCCGGAATGAGCCAACAGTCTTATCCGGCCCATCAGGTAAAGGACGTCTCTGTCGCTTTCTCTCTGAGAGCTCCGCGGACGCCAGCTCAAGCGTTTCTTCAATGGAGCACTGTTGAACTCAGGGAGACCGACCCGGATAGGGTCCGGTAGCGGGACGTCATCTATGTAAAACCATTCCGAAGGCCAGTCCTCGGACGCCTTCTTTGGGGTTCCGGATAGGTATCCGGTCCCGGCGATGCGCCATACTTCGGCTCCGCCCACTTGGTATATAGACCCCT
The DNA here is from genome assembly GCF_018294505.1 of Triticum aestivum. NCBI lineage: Eukaryota > Viridiplantae > Streptophyta > Magnoliopsida > Poales > Poaceae > Triticum > Triticum aestivum. Next base: position 590,282,806 of record NC_057797.1, read on the forward strand.
CTCGAGAACGGGGCACCAGGCAGAATAACCTCTTCCACAGCGCGAAATGAGCCTCAACGCCTAAAAATAGCTCGCAAAGGGCGACGAAACCCGCAATATGTAATACGGAGGCGGGCGTGAGATTGTGCAGCTGGAGGCCGTAGAACTCCAGAAGCCCGCGGAGAAATGGATGAATTGGAAACCCCAGTCCCCTTATTAGATAGGGGACGAGGCACACCCGCTCTCCTTTAGAAGGATTGGGGGTGCTCTCCGCTTGTTTTCCGCCATTGTAGGTGGCGAGACCGGCTCGGACCGGGACCATGTATGCCTGAGGGAGAAATCCCTTGGCCTGAAGCGACACTAACTCGCTATGCGGGATGGTGCAACTCTCCCAGTCCCCGGGTTTGGGACCGGAGGGGCGAGGGGAGGAGCTGCGACGGCTGGTCATGTTGGAATGGACCTTTGCTGGAAGCGCTCTGATGATAACTCGTGGAAAGGAGAAGATGTGGTTTGGACCTAAATCCCCATCCCGTTAAATAGGCGGCTCGTTTATACGGCTAGGGGTGTGGATGTAAAAACGCCCTGGCTTTTCGCATTCGTTTGACACGTGGAAGACGGCCATTATTGGGCGTGGGAGCCGAGGAGCACTACATTACAAAAATCGGACATTATTCCTACAGGTACACAGGATTTGGAGAAGAACCCGCCTTGCAATGCCGAACAATCTGCGCGCCGGACTCGTCGTCATTGAAGCCTGGTTCGGGGGCTACTGAGGGAGTCCTGGATTAGGGGGTGTTCGGGTAGCCGGACTATACCTTCAGCCGGACTCCTGGACTATGAAGATACAAGATTGAAGACTTTGTCCCGTGTCCGGATGGGACTTTCCTTGGCGTGGAAGGCAAGCTTGGCGATGCGGATATTCAAGATCTCCTACCATTGTAACCGACTATATGTAACCCTAACCCTATCCGGTGTCTATATAAACCGGAGGGTTGTAGTCCGTAGGCAATAAACTCCATATACAACAATCATACCATAGGCTAGCTTCTAGGGTTTAGCCTCCTTGATCTCGTGGTAGATCTACTCTTGTACTACCCATATCATCAATATTAATCAAGCAGGACGTAGGGTTTTACCTCCATCAAGAGGGCCCGAACCTGGGTAAAACATCGTGTTCCCTGCCTCCTGTTACCATCCGGCCTAGACGCATAGTTCGGGACTCACTACCCGAGATCCGCCGGTTTTGACACCGACAAGCACCATCTCCTCTCAAACCCTAGTTCATATCTTGTATCCAATTCTTGTCTCTAAGTCCGGGATTGGTACCTGTGGGTTGCTAGTAGTGTTGATTACTCCTTAGTTGATGCTAGTTGGTTTATTTTGTGGAAGATCATATGTTCAGATCCTATATGCATATTAATACCCCTCTGATTATGAACATGAATATGCTTTGGGAGTAGTTACGTTTGTTCCTGAGGACATGGGAGAAGTCTTGCTATTAGTAGTCATGTGAATTTGGTATTTGTTCGATATTTTGATGAGATGTATGTTGTCTCTCCTCTAGTGTTGTTATGTGAACGTCGACTACATGACACTTCACCATTATTTGGGCCTAGAGGAAGGCATTGGGAAGTAATAAGTAGATGATGGGTTGCTAGAGTGACAGAAGCTTAAACACTAGTTTATGCGTTGCTTCCTAAGGGGCTGATTTGGATCCATATGATCCATATGTTAGGTTTACCTTAATACTTTTGTTGTAGTTGTGGATGCTTTCAATAGAGGTTAATCCTAAATGGGATGCTTGTCCAAGTAAGGACAGTACCCAAGCACCGGTCCACCCACATACCAAATTATCAAAGTACCGAACGCGAATCATATGATCGTGATGAAACCTAGCTTGACGATAATTCCCTTGTGTCCTCGAGTGCGCTTTTCTCTATGTAAGAATTTTTACAGGCTTGTCCTTTGCTACAAAAAGGATTGGGACACCTTGCTGCACTTTATTTACTTTTGTTATTTGTTGCTCGTTACAAATTATCTTATCACAAAACTATCTATCACCTATAATTTCAGTGCTTGCAGAGAATACCTTGCTGAAAACCGCTTATTATTTCCTTCTGCTTCTCGCTGGGTTCGACACTCTTACTTATCGAAAGGACTACAATAGATCCCCTATACTTGTGGGCCATCACACGTCACCTCACTAGGCCCTAAGTGCCTTCACCCCCTCACGGAGCAACCAGCGGCAGGCTGGTAACCATAACGGCAGATCGTGTTCTTCCTTGTGCTGGCTCGCAGGAATCTCACGAGGATAACACCAGGCGGCACCGCGAGCTCCCACCTCTTCCAAGTAATCCTCTTGCATGTTAGAAGGGGGGCTCCTGAGCATCGCGACTCAGGAGCTCTTACTAGCTCTCCAGCCCTCACCCCCTGGCCTTGACCACGGCATGCGACCTGGCAGACCAGCGGCGGCTGAGCTCGCTCGAGGGCCGGGACCTAAGGACGTAGAGCACAAAGGAGAGCATTGAAAGGGGAAGGACTCGTATGGGCCTGACCTAGCTACGTTGTGGATGTTCGCGCACAGGTCTGGCGCATCAGGAAGAATCGACCCCGGACCGCCAAGATAAGTCACGAGCTCAGATCAACTAATCGTTGGAACCTAGGGGACATGCTTGTCGCAGCCCTGTTGCGGCAACGTCACCTCCCTTTCTTATCTTACCACGACTACTTGAGCGCTAAAGGGGACCCCCTAAGCATCACGCCTCAGGGGTTCTTACTGGACCTCGGGCCGCTCACCTCCTGGCCTTGACCACGGCACGCGACCTGGCATACCAGCGACAACTGAACCTTGCCTGGGGACCGGGACCTGTCAGCGTAGAGCAACAAGCTATCGCAAGATTGGAAAGGGAAGACCGAGCCTAAACAGGACTTGCGCTCACAAGGCTTCCATAATTAGGATAATATCAACAAAAGACATTGCAGACCCTTTACACGCCCCCACGGGGTACTTCTTGATTCCTCACAGGAAACAAAAGACGAGAACCTAGGAGAATCCTATCTACACACCCCCGCAGCTGATGCCATCATCAACAGTGGGCCGCGGGAGGCCGGTGCCAACCCCGTCCAGATCAGCAACGGTGGTGGCCGGGCGTTGCGGCCCTGCTCCAGGCGCGGCGAGAGCTCGGGGGCACGTAGCTATCGTCGCTCGTCTCCGAAGTCTCGTAGAGCTCGGGAGAACCGCTGGACTCCTAAGAATCGCTGCTGCTGGAGCAGCCGCGAGTGGGGCGCGCCTCATCTTGGTGCTCCCCTTTGGGGCAACACTCCAAGCGGCGACCGTCCGCATCGAAGACCTTGAAGAACAACATGGAGGCGCCGTCGTACTCGAAGTGGATCGCGAGGGCGCCCTCCGCACGGCAAACCCGCGCAACCTCTCCCCGGCCACGGGTCATGAAGATCTTGCTGGTGGAGACTGCTTCAACCTCTGCCCCGGTCGCTGGAGCGTCGCAATCGGCATGCTGCAACTAGAGCTCGAGAGGCCCCCTCGGCGGCATCACGTCGGAGAAGAAACGCGGGGAGCGGATCTAGGAGCTTGGGGGCATCGCCTCCCATAGCACGAGCTCACGTGAGGAGTCCGCAACATGGACTCCAGGAGCGACGGCGCTCGTCGCCGCAGCGCGTCGACCTTGGCCGCGGTGCGCGCGCCGGTGCTCATGGCTCCTTCCTCCTGAGCCCCCGGCTTGAGCGTGCAAGGGCAGTGGATACCCAGGAGGAGGCCGCTCGCACCAAGGCCTCGTCACTGTAGGATCGAAAGTATGTCTAGAGGGGGGTGATTAGACTACTTGACCAAATAAAAGCTTAACCTTTTCCCAATTTTAGTTCTTGGCAGATTTTAGCTATTTTAGGACAAGTCAAGCAATCATCACATAATTCAAGCAAGCATGCAAAGAGTATATTGGCAGCGGAAAGTAAAGCATGCAACTTGCAAGAATGTAAAGGGAAGGGTTTGGAGAATTCAAACGCAATATGAGACACGGATGTTTTTCCCGTGGTTCGGATAGGTGGTGCTATCCTACATCCACGTTGATGGAGACTTCAACCCACAAAGGGTAACGGTTGCGAGAGTCCACACAGGGCTCCACCCACAAAGGGTAACGGTTGCGCGAGTCCACACAGGGCTCCACCCACGAAGGGTCCACGAAGAAGCAACCACCCACAAAGGGTCCACGAAGAAGCAACCTTGTCTATCCCACCATGGCCATCGCCCACACAGGACTTGCCTCACTAGCGGTAGATCTTCACGAAGTAGGCGATCTCCTTGCCCTTACAAACTTCTTGGTTCAACTCCACAATCTTGTCGGAGGCTCCCAAGTGACACCTAGCCAATCTAGGAGACACCACTCTCCAAGAAGTAACAAATGGTGTGTAGGTAATGAACTCCTTGCTCTTGTGCTTCAAATGATAGTCTCCCCAACACTCAACTCTCTCTCATAGGATTTGGATTTGGTGGAAAGAAGATTTGAGTGGAAAGCAACTTGGGAAGGCTAGAGATCAAGATTCATATGGTAGGAATGGAATATCTTGGTCTCAACACATGAGTAGGTGGTTCTCTCTCAGAACATATGAGTTGGAATGGTGTATGTGTTCTGATGGCTCTCTCCTCGAATGAAGAGGAGGTGGAGGGGTATATATAGCCTCCACACAAAATCCAACCGTCACAGTTTTCCAATCTCGGTGGGACCGAATCAAACTCGGTCGGACCGAAAATGTAAACCTAGTGACCGTTAGAGATTTTCGGTGGGACTGACATGCAACTCGGTAGGACCGATATGGTTAGGGTTTGGGCATAACGTAATCTCGGTGAGACCGATTACACAAACTCGGTGAGACCGAATTTGGTAATTAGCTAACCAGAGAGTTGGTCAGGCAAACTCGGTGGGACCGATTTGCTCTTTCGGTGAGACCGAAAAGTTACAAAGGGGAAACACTGAATTTACATTGCAATCTCGGTGGGACCGATTCGCTCTTTCGGTGAGACCGAAAAGTTACAAAAGGGAAACAGAGAGTTTGCAATCCCATCTCGGTGAGACCGAGATCCCTATCGGTAGAACCGAATTGCTAGGGTTTGGCAGTGGCTAATGACAAGTGAAACTCGGTGGCGCCGGATAGGAAGAATCGGTAGGACCGAGTTTGGCTTAGGGTTTAGGTCAAATGTGGATATGGGAAAGTAGTTGAGGGTTTTTGGAGCATATCACTAAGCACATGAAGCAAGAGGCCCATTAAGCAACACCTCATCCCTCCTTGATAGTATTGGCTTTTCCTAAAGACTCAATGTGATCTTGGATCACTAAAATATAAAATGAAGAGTCTTGAGCTTTTGAGCTTGAGCCAATCCTTTTTCCTTAGCATTTTGAGGGTTCCACTTTCACATCCATGCCATGCCAATCATTGAGCTTTCCTGAAATAATCATCTTGGAATAGCATTAGCTCAATGAGCTATATGTTGTTATGAATTACCAAAACCACCTAGGGATAGTTGCACTTTCAATCTCCCCCTTTTTGGTAATTGATGACAACATATAGATCAAAGCTTCGACAAATGATAATAAGCATGAAATATATCGTCGCTTTGAGAAGTATGTGATAAGTAAGAGCTCCCCCTAAATTTGTGCATATTTAAAATTTGCTTTGGACTGCAAATGCACAAGGAGTTAGAGTCATGGGTTACTCTTCCATGTCACATACATCTTGGTGGAGCGCTTAAAATGATAAGAATGAAATACATGCACTCATCACCAAGAATAGTGAAAGATCACATAAGATAGATAAGATAATAGCATTAAGCAAGCATTAAGTGTAGCTTATGATCAAGCACATGATCATCAATGTCTCACAAATAATGACGTAGTATCTCAAGCACTCAAAAGCAAACAAGTTTGAAAAACCACCAAATAAAGCAAGAGAGAAAAGCAACACTCTCTCTCTCGAAGCCTATGATCTATACATTTTTCTCCCCCTTTGGCAACAAGTTACCAAAAAGTTCCTAGAAAATGCATAGTACTAGATCGACGCTCAGGCTTGATCTTCTGGTGGTGGTGGAGTCTGGATCACTCCAAGGACGAAGGCTTCTGTAGACGCTGAAGTAGACGCTAGAGTTGGAGCTGAAGTAGATGCTGGAGCTGGTGGAACTGAGGCTATAGCTAGTGCTGAGGTGGTGGCTCTTGTGTCAGCAACTGGCATGGCAGACGACCTCGGACCTCGTGGCACTCTGGCAAAGGCATGAGTGGTAGTCCTGCCTCTCCTCTCCTGCATATCATCTTGGAGCTGCTCCACTGCAGTCTGAATCTCCATTACCTTGACATCCAAGTCATAGAACTTTTGTTCCATGATTCTCTCTAGGCTTGCCTGGTTTTGAGTTAGGGTGGCTAGTCCTTTCTCAATCCGCAGGGTGGATGCAATCAGGTAACCAAGCTGCTCTTGTTTGGTCTTCAAGAAATACTCAGATGCCTCCTCTTGAGTTGGCATCTTGGCAGCTTTCTCCTTCCTTGCCTTCTCCTTCTTTGCGTATGCTTGGGCAGATGATGGCTCGTTCTCAGCCATGACAACTTGATTGTCCTCAAAATCTGGACGGATGGGCAGGTGTTCCTTGTCCAATAAATATATGCCCGTGCCCATCTTGGAGTTAATGAGCTCCTGGATCTGAGGGGCATATCCGCAACTCCTCTTCTGATCTGCTGCAGTCCTTTTGATAGTTTCCACTATGAGGCTCATCACCTTGAACTTCTGAGGTACATCAAATACATGTAGCAAGTTGATAGCATGGCCTCTGATCATCTTGTGATCTCCAGACTTGGGCAATAAGGTGTGCCTCAAGATCCAATTGATAGTTGGCAGCCCTGACAGAAGGTAATGCACAGACCCAAATTTGAAGGTGTCAAGAGCTTCGTTGGGAATTTCCTTGTACATATTGGACATAGAGTTATGGTCCATCTTCTTCTTGGCATATATGTCCAAGTCATCATCATGCTCCTCTGGGGCATTAATGATCTGTGCCCACTCAGCAACTGTGGATTGGTACCTTGTACCCTCAGACATCCATGTGATCCTCCCATCTGAATAAAAATGTGCTGTGGAGTAGAACTGCATTATAAGCTCCTCATTCCACTTTGTGAGCTTCTGCCCAACAAAGTCAGCTACTCCACAAGCTATGAAGCTGTCTTGCACTCCAGGATAGTGCTCCTCATTGTCCTTGATCTACTGCCAGTCAACCCATCTCATATCACAGACTATTGGCTTCTTATCAAGCAGCACTGTCTCATAGAAGTCCTGCTGTTCCTTAGTGAGGAATCTGTAGTCAACAGCAGTCCTCCTCCTTGAAGCATACGGGTCTGCTTCTCTCCACTTCCTCAGCCCTGAATCTCTCCTGAGCTTCATGTCCTCAGCCACAGGATGCGCATCATTGTGGTCTGGGATCTTGGGCTTCAGCTTTCTCAGAACTTGCTCTTCATCCTCTTCTTCAGCAACAGTCTCAGGCACTGGGGCCTTGTTCTTCTCAGCTGCAGGAATGCTCCTTGTATTCCTCTTTGGTTTTGGCTTGGAGGCAGCTTTGGGCTTAGATGCAGTAGCCCCTGATCTTATGGCATCACCCATCAGCTTGGGTGCCTTGGGTGCTGGTGCAGCTACCTCTTCTTCCTCTTCCTCTTCCATGATGGAAGCCTTTCCTAGCACTCTGGCTACGGTCTTCTTGACCCTTTCCTTTCTTTTCTTTCCCTCAGCAGCAACTGGCTCTTTGGGTGCAGGCTTCTCAGTTGAAGCTCTTGCCTTCGACATGGGCTGCTTGCCTGCTGGCCTTTTGATTTTCAGCCCTGGCTTTGTGCCTTGAGCTGGCTCAACTCTCTTTGATGTGGCCTCTTCCTCTGCCACATAATCTTCATCTTCGGAATCAGAAGTTCTCTTCTTCCTCTGTCTGGTGGCAGCTTTTGGCAAGTTGCTAGGGGTGCTCCTGCTGCCCTCATCTGAAGAGCTGGAGGGACTAGTGCCCTCACTCATGTGCACCTGCTGCTCTGACATGTTCTGGCTGTCACTTTGATCAGACATGCTGCAAACTCTGACTGCTGACCCTGTGAACAGTTTATAGATGAGGTAGAAAAGATGAGCATCACAAAATGCAGAGATTTTTGCAAAAGAATGATCCAAAAACTTAGTTTTAGTTTCCCACTGAAATCATCTCGGATCTACCGATTTTCAAACTCGGTGATACCGAAGCAGTTTTGGAACCTAAACTAGTGAACTCGGTAGGACCGAGTCACAGTTCGGTGGCACCGAGACTGCTAGGGTTTCACAGAGTTCCAAAATCGGTCACACCGATAAGTAATTCTCGGTCAGACCGAGTCTCACTTGTGCAATGGCATAAGCCAAATCGGTGGGACCGAGTTTTTCAACTCGGTGGGTCCGAGATGGTTTCGGCGGAAACCTAACCCTAAAATTTTCGAATCAAAGCTAATCTACGGGCGTATTGACTGGATAGGAGTGTTTCAATTGTGGCAAGAATCATGAAGAACACAATGTGCTAGGAATCGTACGGGGAATAGCACTATGATCGAGTCCATACCCTAGTTCGGCGGAGACTCGCTACGGCGGCAACGGTGGGGCAGAATTCCTGTTGACGGCGACGGAGACCAGCGACTGGAGGCGGCTGGCAGCGAGAAGACGATCCGGAGACCACGTTGGCAGAGCAGGCTATCGCGCGGGCGAAGGGGTTCGGAGAAATTTCCAAATTTTGCCCGTGACTATATATAGCCCGACCCTGTCGGTGTGACTGAGTGGAACAACTCGGTGGCACCGAGATTCATAACTGCAGGCAGTTACTGAAACTCGGTGTGACCGAAATGTTCAAATCGGTTGCACCGAGATCGAAAACCTAGATCAACTTAATGATGTCAGTAGGACCGAAAGTGGGGTATCGGTCAGACCGAGAATCATAAAGAGGTTTTGGAAGTTTAAGTCTATGATGAATCGGGGACTCCGAGCGCTCCTCACACAGAGTGGTTCGAATCTGACTTGATCAAATTTTGTGATGCAGCATGAATAGAGTTTGAGACGAGAAAAGCATAGATAGCTAGAGGAGGTACTTAGGCATTCTTGTCCATCCACTTGGCAAAAGAAAATAAAACCAAACAATCAAAACAACAAGTGGATGTCCTCGAATGAGTAAAATATGCAACCAGCATGCTCACACAATAAGATGGCAAATGAAATATGTGGCAAGGCATGCACAACCAATTCTAGCATCTATCAAGCAATTTGCGATGACAAGGTCATCTATATATGAGTATATTGACTTAGGAGTCAAGTGAGAGCACTTGATCATAGGTCATACTCATCGTTTAAGCTCAAGTGGGGTTACCACTTTTACATAAAGCATTGTTGTGTTCACATCTTTAGAGTTGCTTTAGCTCAAGTCTTAGAGTAAAGCTCCCCCTAGATGTGATATCCCCCCTAAGAGGGATGAACTAACCTTGGGTTTTGTCGATGATGACTTCATGTAGATGTTGAAGATGTGGATGCTCAATGTTGATGTAGATCACTTGGAGCTATCCATTTGAGTGAATTGCACTTTCAATACCTACATGGGTTAGTCCCACAAGGAACAAACAAGGATATCCATAGACATAGAGTGATGCACACAAAAGATGATGTCCATGAAAACTTTTAGGTTACCTTGTCCCTTGTCTTACCAACAAGAGGGTTTGTGACTCCTTGAACTAGTGCAAGATGTGGAAGTTGATTGCACTTGTTCTTGCCAAAATGATAAGAGTGAAGTATGTTGGCGGAGTCACCCTCAAGAACTCTCTAGTTCTTCTTCTTTTGGATCCACATCATCTTGATGGGAATCCTTGGAGTTGTAGTCGTACTTGATGAAGTGGAACTTGAAGTAGTCTTGGGAATCCACTTGACTAAGGTCTTAGGAGCTTCTTCAAATGCGTCAATTTCCTCTTGAAGCTTGTCCTTGCCTTTTTGCTTGTAGTCTTGTGGTGGAAGATCATCTTGAGCTTGTGTCCCCTTGAAAGAAGTATACTTCTCTTGTTGAGGAACAAACTTTGTCTTGGGGTATTGATCTTCTTCCCACTCAACTCCATTGGCATTGAACTTTCGTTCAAAACCAACACCTTGATTCTTCCGGTGCATTCCTTGCTTGCGCACAATTTCCTCGAATTGCTTACTCCCGGCAAGGCTTTTGTACACTCCTTTCTCTATAATTCCCTTCAATAAACTATTTTCTTGCTCAAGTGTAACTTGGCTAAGAGAATCATTAGTGGAATCAAGAGAACTACTAGAAGCAACAATATTGGATTTAGCATGATCATTGTTACTGCTAGAGGAAGAATCTTTCTTGTTCTTGTTACTAGACTTGACTTGAGGCATGTAAGTGGATAAGAGTAAACGCTTGGCAATGTAAGAAGAGCTTTTCTTGCGGAGATCATCATTGATTGCTTTTAAGAACTCATGCTCTTGCTCAAGATTGAGCTTTTCAAAGCGTAATTTCTCATGAGCTCTTAAAAGTTCTCGATGATCTTCGAAGATAGTTTCATGAGCTAACTTAAGAGTGTTTAGTTCTTTAGTTAGAGCCTCAATCTTCTCCTTATCATTGTCATTCGTTTTATCTTGATTAGCATGTTTAATTGACGTTTCATCATAGTATTCATCACTAGAGTTGTCAACAAGCAAATCATCACCTAACAAGTCATCTTCATCACTATTGAAATCAACATACTCGGGGTGTGTTACCTTAGGACCTTTGGCCATGAAGCATCTTCCAATTCCTTCATTTGGTGAGTCAAATATGTCGTAGGAGTTGGTTGACACAAGTGCTAGACCGGCAACACCTTCATCTTGAGTATCTTCGGAGTCGGAGTGATAACTTCTCTCGGAGTGGCTGTCGGAGTCGGAGCCGGATACCCATTCACCAACATGAGCTTGATGTCTTCGTCTTGTGTAGCTCCTTGATGATTTTTCCTTCCTTTCCGAATCCTTGCTTCTCCGTGAGTATCTTCGTTCATAACGATCATCTCTACTCCTCCTCTCTCTTGGTGGTGATTCTTTGCTTCTTCTTTTTGGAGAATCTTCTCTTCTCTTGTAGGGAGCCGTACACTCATTGGAATAGTGTCCGGGTCTTCCACAACTGTAGCAGTTTCGCTCTCGACTAGAAGATCTTTTGTCATTGTAGGACCTTGACTTGAAGCTTCTATCTTTGCTTCTACTCTTGTAGAACTTGTTGAAGTTCTTCACCATTAAGCTCAATTCTTCATTGAAGTCTTGTTTCTCACTTGATGATGTAGGGGCTTCACATGAGGCTTTATAGGCACCACTTGATTTGTTGTGAAGTTCCTCTTTATCCTTAAGTGACATCTCATGAGCAACAATTCTTCCAATCACCTCCGTTGGCTTGAGATCTTTGTAATTGGGCATCATTTGGATCAATGTGCACACGGTATCATATTTTCCATCCAAGGCTCTTAGAATCTTCTTGATGATGAATCTGTCGGTCATCTCTTCACTTCCTAAGCCGGCAATCTCATTTGTGATGAGAGCAAGCCTAGAGTACATTTCAGCGACACCTTCACCATCCTTCATCTTGAACTTGTCAAGTTGGCTTTGAAGCACATCCAACTTGGATTCCTTGACGGAGTCGGTACCTTCGTGCATATCAATCAAAGTGTCCCAAATTTCCTTCGCATTCTCAAGACGGCTGATTTTGTTGAATTCTTCGGGGCACAATCCGTTGAAGAGAATATCACAAGCTTAAGCATTGTATTAAAACATCTTCAACTCATCCGCGGTAGCTTCACGGTTTGGTTCTCTCCCATCAAAGAAGTCACCTTGCAAACCAACACACACAACAGCCCAAACGGCGGGGTTATGTCCAAGAATATGCATTTTCATTTTATGCTTCCAACTAGCAAAATTAGTACCATCAAAGTAGGGACCTCTACGGTGGTAATTTCCCTCGCTAGACGCCATACTCTCCTAGGTTGTGAAACCAAGGCTATGACCACCAAAGCTATGGAGATCAAAGAAAATGGAGACCAAAGCTCTGATACCACTTGTAGGATCGAAAGTATGTCTAGAGGGGGGTGATTAGACTACTTGACCAAATAAAAGTTTAACCTTTTCCCAATTTTAGTTCTTGGCAGATTTTAGCTATTTTAGGACAAGTCAAGCAATCATCACATAATTCAAGCAAGCATGCAAAGAGTATATTGGCAGCGGAAAGTAAAGCATGCAACTTGCAAGAATGTAAAGGGAAGGGTTTGGAGAATTCAAACGCAATTGGAGACACGGATGTTTTTCCCGTGGTTCGGATAGGTGGTGCTATCCTACATCCACGTTGATGGAGACTTCAACCCACAAAGGGTAACGGTTGCGAGAGTCCACACAGGGCTCCACCCACAAAGGGTAATGGTTGCGCGAGTCCACACAGGGCTCCACCCACGAAGGGTCCACGAAGAAGCAACCACCCACAAAGGGTCCACGAAGAAGCAACCTTGTCTATCCCACCATGGCCATCGCCCACACAGGACTTGCCTCACTAGCGGTAGATCTTCACGAAGTAGGCGATCTCCTTGCCCTTACAAACTTCTTGGTTCAACTCCACAATCTTGTCGGAGGCTCCCAAGTGACACCTAGCCAATCTAGGAGACACCACTCTCCAAGAAGTAACAAATGGTGTGTAGGTAATGAACTCCTTGCTCTTGTGCTTCAAATGATAGTCTCCCCAACACTCAACTCTCTCTCATAGGATTTGGATTTGGTGGAAAGAAGATTTGAGTGGAAAGCAACTTGGGAAGGCTAGAGATCAAGATTCATATGGTAGGAATGGAATATCTTGGTCTCAACACATGAGTAGGTGGTTCTCTCTCAGAACATACGAGTTGGAATGGTGTATGTGTTCTGATGGTTCTCTCTTCGAATGAAGAGGAGGTGGAGGGGTATATATAACCTCCACACAAAATCCAACTGTTACACACAGTTTTCCAATCTCGGTGGGACCGAATCAAACTCGGTCAGACCGAAAAGGTAAACCTAGTGACCGTTAGAGATTTTCGGTGGGACTGACACGCAACTCGGTAGGACCGATATGGTTAGGGTTTGGGCATAACGTAATCTCGGTGAGACCGATTACACAAACTCGGTGAGACCGAATTTGGTAATTAGCTAACCAGAGAGTTGGGCAGGCAAACTCGGTGGGACCGATTTTCTCTTTCGGTGAGACCGAAAAGTTACAAAGGGGAAACACTGAATTTACATTGCAATCTCGGTGGGACCGATTCGCTCTTTCGGTGAGACCGAAAAGTTACGAAAGGGAAACAGAGAGTTTGCAATCCCATCTCGGTGAGACCGAGATCCCTATCGGTAGAACCAAATTGCTAGGGTTTGGCAGTGGCTAATGACAAGTGAAACTCGGTGGCGCCGGATAGGAAGAATCGGTAGGACCGAGTTTGGCTTAGGGTTTAGGTCAAATGTGGATATGGGAAAGTAGTTGAGGGTTTTTGGAGCATATCACTAAGCACATGAAGCAAGAGGCTCATTAAGCAACACCTCATCCCTCCTTGATAGTATTGGCTTTTCCTAAAGACTCAATGTGATCTTGGATCACTAAAATATAAAATGAAGAGTCTTGAGCTTTTGAGCTTGAGCCAATCCTTTTTCCTTAGCATTTTGAGGGTTCCACTTTCACATCCATGCCATGCCAATCATTGAGCTTTCCTGAAATAATCATCTTGGAATAGCATTAGCTCAATGAGCTATATGTTGTTATGAATTACCAAAACCACCTAGGGATACTTGCACTTTCAGTCACCACCTGCATCTCCGCGGCGTCGCAACTATGGACCGATCTCTTCTTCGGCGGGAGCAGCGCTGGCATGTTGAGGGGAACCTTTCCCTCCTCCTCAGCCGAAAACCTACGGATCGGCGCCATTGAAGTTGCTACTAGTAGTGGAGCAGAGGAGGAAGAACCAGGCGGAACGGGAAGAAGTGGGGGACGGGGGATCCGCCCCTTCCTCATTTATAGCAAGAGAAGGCCAACCAGCGCCCCCCATGATCACAGGTAATGATGGTTTTCCTTGCATGTCGCATGGACTTGTCAAGCCGAGCAGTTGCCGAGGCAGCATGGGGAAGCGGAGACGCCCACGTCCAATCAACCGCCACACGTCAATCGAGGCCGCAGGCTTTTGGGGCCCGCGACACTCCGCGCTTGACCTTTGGCTTCACCTCGAAGCGAAGCCCGAGTGCACCTTGGGCCCGGGAGCTACTATCGGCGTTATGGGAACAGGGGTCCCCAGACTTGCCTACCTGCGGCCCGCGGCGTGGCTGGGCTGGCAGGTCTGTACGGCCATCTTCATCGACAAGGCATTCAAGACCCTCACGAGGGGCCAAGCCTTGCGAGGCGGACGGCACAAGACCTCCACAAGAGCGGCCTCGCCATGCAGGCTCACGAGGGGCGGAGAGATCAAGGCAAGGCAAACCTCGCGAGGTCCTCGTGACGTGAGCCATGACGATCGAGACCAAGCGGGCGCTAGCGCGCGCAGTGTCTTTGCTGCCAAGGGGGAAAGCGCAGGAGCGGAGTACCGAGGCATCAAGCAAAGGTTTCCATATCGGTGCAACAAGACCAAGACCAGCAGGACGACAATATGGAGGTCAGCATGGAGCCCAAGACGGCGTCACCACCAGAGCCTTTTGCAGGCGAAGACCACTTTTGTCAGGATAAGCTGTACTAGCTGTCCCCTTTCAAATTGGCCGTTGTTGGCTCCCTTTCTGCTCAATATTTGGGGAGAGGACCAGGGACTATATAAGTAGAACTGGCCACCACAGCAGAGGCTCATCACGAATCGAGGACGGATCATCAAGATCATCCCCAACCACACACCCACCAAGCACAAGAACACCTCAACCTCAGGAGGTTGTTCTTCCCCTTGTACTGTTCATCATCAGCCCAAGAGGCAATCCACCACCACCACACTGGAGTAGGGTGTTACACCACAAGGGTGGCCCGAACCAGTATAAATCTTGTGTCTTTGTGTTGCAAGTTCGCCGAGTTCGTCCGTGAGATCATAGAGAGCTAGGGCGTGGATCGGTAGGAAGGAAACCTTCGCGCGCACCCCAGTGTTCGAACCTTGAGGGTTTGCCGGAACCCGTGATCTGACAGTTCTGTACCATCAGGTCCTGAGTGTTTCAGCCATTACATATGAGCGACTGAGATTCCCAACAACTTCAGGTTGGCCACGGGAATCAACAAGTTCACCTGCGAATCCAAGCCCGAAATCTGGCTAGAAGATTACGGAGTGGCAGTCTAGATTGGCGGCGGCAATGATAATGTGGCCATGAAGCAATTGCCGCTGATGCTAGAGGGCTCTGCTGGGGCTTGGCTAACACAGCTCCTGCCGGGTAGCATTTTTTGCTCGGATGATCTGGCAAAGGTGTTCCTCAAGATTTTTGAAGGCACATACAAGAGAGCAGGAGGTTTGACCGAGTTGCGGCACCGTGTGCAGAAACAGAATGAAACTCTCCGAGAGTATATTCAGCGGTGGGCCACTTTGCACAATCTGGTGGAGAATGTCACCAAGCACTAGGCAATCTACTCCTTCAAGGCCGGAGTTAGATACTGGGAGCTGAACATGAAGTTCGGCCGAACTGAGACCCCGACTCCCAGTTGGGCTATGGAGATAGCCAACCGGTATGCCAATAGTGAAGAAGAAGACTGGCTAAGGAGTGGCGAGAGCCGAGCAGGTGATGCACATCAGTCGGAGAACAAGGGAAAGAACCACAAGCGGATGGCAGATGTTGAGGGAGCGCTGAGGCCGCGGCTCTGGCCGGCCCAGGGAAGAAGAGATCCCAAAACTAGAAAAACGATTGGAAGGGGAAAAAGCAAGTCACCATGAAGAACGACATCCTCGACCAACCTTGCCAGATCCACACAAAGAAATATGAAGAAGGCAATTTGATCTTGCCCAAACACACCACTTGGGAGTGTCGACTCCTAAAGCAAGAGATGCAGCAAGATTCTTCTAGAGACAAGGATGAAGATGACGATGACGAGGCCAAGGGTACTTTCGGGTACCCCAACGTCGAGAACGTCTTGATGATCTTTGCCGACATCGAGAGCAAGAGTCACCTCAAAGTCATCAACCGAGAGGTCAACATGGTGGTTCCGACTGTCACCAAATTTCTCGATTGAGCCAAGACGCTTGGAACTTTTGACCTGTCAGAGATCACCTGGCTCATATACCGACCCCTGGGCGGCAGGCCTTGGTGGTAGATCCAGTCGTGGGAGGAGTCTGGCTGCGCAATGTCCTGATGGACGGCGGCAGCAGGTTTAATATCATTTACGCCGACACGTTGGAGGTGATGGGCATCCCGATGACCCGGCTAAGAAAGAGCAACATGCAGTTCCACGGGGTAATCCCTGGGAAGAAGGCCAAATCACTCGGCCAGATTGCCCTCGATGTCGTATTCGGCGAGGAGAAGAACTTCCGAAAGGAACGACTGACTTTCGAGGTGATTGATACGTCTCCGTCGTATCTACTTTTCCAAACACTTTTGCCCTTGTTTTGGACTCTAACTTGTATGATTTGAATGGAACTAACCCGGACTTACGTTGTTTTCAGCAGAATTGCCATGGTGTTGTTTTATGTGCAGAAAACAAATATTCTCGGAATGACCTGAAACTCCACGAAACATCTTAGAAAAAAGAATAAAAATCCTTGCCAAAGATGAAGACCAGGGGGCCCATACCCTTCTCACGAGGGCGGGGGGCGTGCCCCCTACCTCGTGGGCCCCCTGGATGCCCTCGGACGCCAACTTCAACTCTATATATTTGCTTTCGGAGAGAAAAAAACCAGCAAGAAGAAATCATCATGTTTTATGAAACGAAGCCGCCGCCAAGCCCTAAAACCTCTCGGGAGGGCTGATCTAGAGTCCGTTCGGGGCTCCAGAGAGGGGGATTCGTCGCCGTCATCATCATCAACCATCCTCCATCACTAATTTCATGATGCTCACCGCCGTGCGTGAGTAATTCCATCGTAGGCTTGCTGGACGGTGATGGGTTGGATGAGATTTATCATGTAATCGAGTTAGTTTTGTTAGGGTTTGATCCCTAGTATCCACTATGTTCTGAGATTGATGTTGCTATGACTTTGCTATGCTTAATGCTTGTCACTAGGGCCCGAGTGCCATGATTTCAGATCTGAACCTATTATGTTTTCATGAATATATGTGAGTTCTTGATCCTATCTTGCAAGTCTATAGTCACCTACTATGTGTTATGATCCGGCAACCCCGAAGTGACAATAATAGGGACCACTCCCGGTGATGACCATAGTTTGAGGAGTTCATGTATTGACTATGTGCTAATGCTTTGTTCCGGTTCTCTATTAAAAGGAGGCCTTAATATCCCTTAGTTTCCGATAGGACCCCGCTGCCACAGGAGGGTAGGACAAAAGATGTCATGCAAGTTCTTTTCCATATGCACGTATGACTATATACAGAATACATGCCTACATTACATTGATGAATTGGAGCTAGTTCTGTGTCACCCTATGTTATGACTGTTACATGATGAACCGCATCCGGCATAATTATCCATCACTGATCCGGTGCCTACGAGTTTTCCATATACTAGTTTACGCTTATTTACTTTCTCGCTCCTACTGTTATAATCACTACAAAATACCAAAAACATTACTTTTGATGTCTTTACTTTTGTTGCTGCTACCACCACTATCATATTACTTTGAAACTAAACACTTTGCTGCAGATACTAAGTTTCCAGGTGTGGTCGAATTGACAACTCAGCTGCTAATACTTGAGAATATTCTTTGGCTCCCCTTGTGTCGAATCAATAAATTTGGGTTGAATACTCTACCCTCGAAAGCTGTTGCGATCCCCTATACTTGTGGGTTATCAAGACTAATTTCTGGTGCCGTTGCCGGGGAGCATAGCTCTATTCTTTGAGTCACTTGGGATTTATATCTGCTGGACACTATGAAGAACTTGAGAGATCCAAAAACCAAGATCTGTCCCTCAACTACGAGGGGAGGTAAGGAACTGCCATCTAGCTCTGCACTTGATTCACCTTCTGTTATGAGTAAGTTTGCGACACCTACACCTGCTTCTGCTATTCGTTCTGATATGTCGCATGTTATTGATGATGCCACTTCTGCTATGCATGATACTTTATGATGAAACTGCTTCTATGCCTGATACTACTGTGCCCCTTGGTGAATTTCTTGTTGAACAAATTGCTAGGGCTAGAGAAAAAGAAATTATTGAATCTGAATACTATGATGATAGTGATGATGAAAATATGCCTGTTATTCCTGAGGGTTATCTTTTTGATATGGAATCTTCTCAGGATATGCCTGTTAGTCCCCAGGATATGATTTATTACTTCTCTGCTAAATATTTCCCTACTCATAAGAAACAAGCTGCTTTGAGGGAAATATACAACTTCGTGCAAATTAAAGAAGAGAGTCTCCCACAAGATTGGGGGAGGCTTCTCAAGTTACTTAATGCTTTGCCTGATCATTCTTTTAAGAAACCCGAAATACTTGATATCTTTTATAATGGACTAACCGATGCTTCTAGAGATTACCTGGATAGTTGTGCTGGTTCTCTTTTCAGGGAAAGAACACCGGATGAAGCTGAAATCTTATTGAATAATATGTTGACAAATGAAAATAATTGGGCACCTCCTGAGCCAGCTCCTGAGCCAACTCCTGCTCCAGTTACTGAGCCTATTCCTAAACCAACTCCGAAGAAGAGAGGTGTTTTATTCCTCAGTCCGGAAGATATGCAAGAGGCAAAGAAATATATGAAAGAGAAAGGTATTAAAGCTGAAGACGTTAAGAATTTACCTCCTATTGAAGAAATACATGGTCTTAATTCACCGCCTGTTGAAGAAACATATGATCTTAATTCTTTATTTACTGAAGAACCTCCTGATCCCGATATCCCGACACAGGTAGTAAAGGTAAATTCTCTATAGATATGATAAAGCTGAAGTCCCTCTTACTAAAATTGCTAGTCAGTGCTTGGATGAGTTTGATAACTTTATGTTTAAGTAAGACGACTTCAATGCTTATTTTGGTAGACAATTAAAAGAAAATGCTTATATGATTAGACGCTTGGGTGATTATATGGCTAATATTAAAGGTGAACTTAAACTTGTTAGCAAACATGCTTCTATGGTTACCACTCAAGTAGAACAAGTACTTAAGGCTCAAAAAGAAGTGCTTGATGAAATGAATAGTAAGAAAAATGATTATGTTGTTAGAGTGGCTACTAGAACTGGTAGAATGACTCAGGAACCTTTGTATCCTGAAGGCCACCCTAAGAGAATCGAGCAAGATTCTCAAGAAAAATAAAATTGATGTTCCTAGTTCTTCTAAAAAGAAGAAAAAGAAAAATGATAGAACTGTGCAAACTTCTAGTGAACCTATTGCTGAACCACCTGATAATCCAAATGATATTTCTATGTCTAATGCTAAAACACAATCTGGTAATGAACATGAACCTAATGAAAATGTTAATAATGATGTTCATAATAATGCTCAACCTAGTAATGATAATGATCTAGAAGTTGAACCTGCTGTTGATCTTGATAACACACAATCAAAGAATCAACGTTATGATAAAAGAGACTTTGTTGCTAGGAAACATGGTAAAGAAAGGAACCATGGGTTCAGAAACCCATGCCTTTTCCTCCGAAACCATCCAAGAAAAAGGATGATGAGGATTTTGAGCGCTTTGCTGAAATGATTAGGACCTATCTTTTTACGTATGCGATTAACTGATATGCTCAAAACAAATCCTTATGCTAAGTACATGAAAGATATCATTACTAATAAAAGAAAGATACCGGAAGCTGAAATTTCCACCATGCTTGCTAACTATACTTTTAAGGGTGGAATACCAAAGAAACTTGGAGACCCCGGAGTACCTACTCTACCTTGCTCCATTAAAAGAAATTATATTAAAACTACTTTATGCGATCTTGGAGCCGGTGTTAGTGTTATGCCTCTCTCTTTATATTGTAGACTTGACTTGAATAAGCTGACACCTACCGAAATATCTTTGCAAATGGCTGATAAATCAACTGCTATACCTGTCAGTATTTGTGAGGTGCCTGTTGTGGTTGCAAACGTTACTATTTTAACGGACTTTGTTATTCTTGATATTCCCGAGGATGATAGTATGTCTATTATTCTTGGAACACCTTTTCTTAATACTGCAGGGGTTGTTATTGATTGCAACAAAGGCAATGTCACTTTTCATGTTACTGGTAATGAGCATACGGTACACTTTCCGAGGAAACAACCTCAAGTTCATAGTATCAATTCTATCGGAAAAATTCCATCGATTATATTTGGAGGTTTTGAATTTCCTCTTCCTACTGCCAAGAAGAAATATGATATACTTATTATTGGGGATGTGCATACCCCCGTTGAGGTAACCTAGTGTTATTCGAAATTTCTCCGGTTTCATGTTAATCGGAATGAGTTTGTTAACAAGACTTGATCAACCTTATTAGTGGATTCCTTTTGACGAGCATGGGATGGATGAAACTAGAAGCACAACCTTCTGTACCCTCTCTATACTTTCTGTTATTTAGTTGAAATAAAGTAAAAATAAATAATTTTCTGTCTGTTATCTGATTATCCATGCAATATAAAAATACCTCAAAAATAAAAGTTCTCCAAATGCCCTGAAAATTAAATATGATTTTTTATAGAATATTTGAGGATTTATGGAACAAAGAACACACCAGGGGGCCAACCACCTTGCCATGAGGGTGGAGGGTGCGCCCCCTTGCCTCGTGGGCCCACAGTGGCCCTCCTCCACTTATTCTTTCAGCCACACACTTCATCTTCCTGCCCCAAACACGAAAAACCAGCTCAAACCCGAGTCCAAGCTCGTTTTGCTGCCATTTTCGATCTCCTTGCTCAAAGCACCTCTCACAAAACTGCTTGGGGAGATTGTTCCTTGGTATGTGACCCCTCCATTGATCCAATTAGTTTTTGTTCTAGTGCTTTATTCATTGCAAATTTTTGCTGCTTAGGTGACCCTGTTCTTGAGCTTGCATGTCAAATTTATATGGTCAAAAGTAGTTTTGATGCATGATTTAGGCCCTAGACACTTGTAGGAGTAGTTGCTATCAATATTATTGAGTTTGGTTTACTTTTATTTTGAAGTTACTAGAATTTTTAGAATTTTTCAGAAAATGATGAGGAGATTATTGAGGGGCTCATCGAGCCAAAGCTCGAAGGAAAAGGCACCGAAGCCTAAGTATAATTTGCCGCGCACTGCTCCAGTACGGCCTTGCGAATGGCCGTCGGAAAGTTTTATGGACCGTGCGGGAATTAAAGAAGAATTCAAAGCATATTTGTGCAATGCCGGTCTTGAGGATTTTGAGGCTAACAAATGCCCCCAGTATCATGATCTCACAAGTTCATTTCTGAGGAGGTTTGAGTATTCATCTTCACGTAATTCTCCTTCAGTCATGTTTGATCTTTATGACAAATCTTATACCATGGACCTAGAGGATTTCACTCTTGCATGCAAACTTCCATCATGGGGCGGTATTAGGGATCCCCCTAAATCTGGATTTTGAAACTTTCTTACTAGTATAACTGTAGGGGAATCTAGAGATATAACACAGGCTACCATAGGGAGCATTCACTTTCCCGCTATACATTATTTTGCTCTCTTCATCGGTAGATGCATAAATGCTAAGGATGAAGCATGTCACATGTGTGTCCCTGATCTTAGCATTCTTAGGAGTGCTGTGTCAGGAGACCAATCTTATAGTATGGGCGGCGTCATTGCTAGACGGTTAAGTATGAACCGTACTAAGGGTCCCATCTTTGGAGGCATCTATGCTACATGCCTAGCTGCACATTTTAACATACCTATTAGGCATGCTGAGAAGGAAGAAAAAGTGCTGCCTTGTGTTTATTTAGATTATAAAAGTATGGTGGCACATGATTTTATTGTTAAGAATAGGGCAGGAGAGCTTAAATATCAATTGTTCTTTAATAAACATCATCCTGAGACTATTAACCTTGCCTGCTCCTGCTTTGTTTGATTTGACTGTAGGCAAGTACCTTGTTCCATTGACGGCTATCCACGCCTACCGGAACCCTGCACCAGCCGAGGAGCCAGAACCGGAACCACAATTTGATCCTTCATGACATTCTAACTATCAGTGGGATCCGGAGATGATTGCCAGCCAGTGGCAATCAGAGCCTTCTTCTTCCTCATCGCAGTACGACCCCAACTTTATTATGGATATCAGCCAGGCCAGTCGTGGCCATAGACCAACTTAGGCCAAAAGCCTAAGCTTGGGGGAGTACGTGTTTCTCAACGACATTACATTTATGTTCACACACACTCATTGCTAGATGTCGGTGCTCATACTTTTCATTGTAATCATCCATGCTAGTTTATTTTCCTTTTTCCTGCTTTCTTCTTGTGTGTTTAATAAACCTTAAGAAAAACAAAAAAATTAGTTTAGTTTTAATTAATTACTTTCCATGTTTGTAGTAGTAATTAAAAAGAAAACCCAAAAATATTTCTTGTTCTTCTTTTGCTTGTTGGGAGCTTTCCCATGTAAATAGTTTTATTTCTTTTCTTTCTTTGGGGGTCAGTAGGAGAAGACCATGATTAAATTGTTGAAATGGCCCTTATATGCATTATTGTTTATCTGACCAAGAGCCACATTGCTTGTCTTCTCCTGTTTATTGAATGCTCGCAGATTCCAGCTTAGTCCAATGCACGTGCACTCTTATTATTATTCACATCGTTCGGTCGTGCAAGTGAAAGGCAATTATGATGATATATGATGGACTGTCTGAGATGAGAAAAGCTAGTATGAACTCGACCTCTTTTGTTTTTGTAAATATGATGAGTCCCTCATTCTTGATTCAGCTTATTATTAATAAACATGTTTGCAATGACAATTAGAGATCATAGTTGTTTGTGCCATGCTTGATTAGCTATGAGTTATAATGATTTACCTTGTGTGCCAACATGCTATTGAGATGATTATGATGTGGTATGATCGGGTGGTATCCTCCTTTGAATGATTTAAGTGACTTGACTTGGCACATGTTCACGCATGTAGTTGAAACAAATCAACATAGCCTTCATGATATTTATGTTCATAGTGGATTATATCCTACTCATGCTTGCATCCAATGTTTATTAATTTTAATGCATGTACATGGCTGTTGTCGCTCTCTAGTTGGTCGTTTCCCAGTCTTTTGCTAGCCTTCACCTATACTAAGCGGGAATACTGCTTGTGCATCCAATCCCTTAAACCCCAAAGTTATTCCAGATGAGTCCACCATACCTTCCTATATGCGGTATCTACCTGCCGTTCCAAGTAAATTTGTATGTGCCAAACTCTAAACCTTCAAATAAACATTATGTTTTGTATGCTCGAATAGCTCATGTATCAACCAAGGATGTCCTTATCTTCCGTGTTAGGTGGGTTATTCTCAAGAGGAGTGGACTCCGCTCCTCACTCACGAGAAAATGGCTGGTCACCGGGATGCCCAGTCCCATGCTTTATGCAAACTAAATCAAAATTAATTGCAAACAAAACTCCCCCTGGGACCTGATGTATGTTGGAGGCACTCGTTGTTTCGAGCAAGCCATGGATTGATGCTTGTTGGTGGAGGGGGAGTATAAACTTTACCATTCTGTTCGGGAACTGCCTATAATGTGTTTAGCATGGAAGATATTGCCATCTCTTAGTTGTTATGTTGACAATGAAAGTATACCACTCAAAATACGATTTATCTCTATTTAAAAACTGAGCTCTGGCACCTCTACAAATCCCTGCTTCCCTCTGCGAAGGGCCTATCCATTTACTTTTATGTTGAGTCATCACCCTCTTATTAAAAAGCACTAGCTAGAGAGCACAACCGTCATTTGCATTCATCACTATCAATTTATATTGGGTGTGACTATGATTGGATCTCTTTTACCATGAATTACAATGTCTAGTCAGTCCTTGATCTTTAAAGGTGCTCTGCACTTATGTTTTGTGGTCTCAGAAAGGGCTAGCGAGATACCATCTTGTTATATCATATTATGATTGTTTTGAGAAAGTGTTGTCATCCGGGATTTATTATTATGACTTGCTAGTTGATTATGCTATTGATATGAGTAATTATGAGACCTGAGAATTATTGCAAATGTGGTTAGTTATGATCTATGCTGAAAACTTGAATGCTGGCTTGACATAGTTACAACAACAAGAGCAAACAGAGTTTGTAAAAGTTTTTCTTTCTTTCTTTCAGTTTGTCAACTGAATTGCTTGAGGACAAGCAAGGGTTTAAGCTTGGGGGAGTTGATACGTCTCCGTCGTATCTACTTTTCCAAACACGTTTGCCCTTGTTTTGGACTCTAACTTGTATGATTTGAATGGAACTAACCCGGGCTGACGCTGTTTTTAGCAGAATTGCCATGGTGTTGTTTTATGTGCAAAAAACAAATATTCTCGGAATGACCTGAAACTCCACGGAACATCTTAGAAAAAATAAAATAAAAATCCTTGCCAAAGATGAAGACCAGGGGGCCCACACCCTTCTCACGAGGGCGGGGGGCGCGCCCCCTACCTCATGGGCCCCCTGGATGCCCTCGGACGCCAACTCCAACTCTATATATTTGCTTTCAGAGAGAAAAAAACCAGAGAGAAGAAATCATTGCGTTTTACGATACGGAGCCGCCGCCAAGCCCTAAAACCTCTCGGGAGGGCTGATCTGGAGTCCGTTCGGGGCTCCAGAGAGGGGGATTCGTCGCTGTCGTCATCATCAACCATCCTCCGTCACCAATTATATGATGCTCACCGCCGTGCGTGAGTAATTCCATCGTAGGCTTGCTGGACGGTGATGGGTTGGATGAGATTTATCATGTAATCGAGTTAGTTTTGTTAGGGTTTGATCCCTAGTATCCACTATGTTCCGAGATTGATGTTGCTATGACTTTGCTATGCTTAATGCTTGTCACTAGGGCCCGAGTGCCATGATTTCAGATCTGAACCTATTATGTTTTCATGAATATATGTGAGTTCTTGATCCTATCTTGCAAGTCTATATTCACCTACTATGTGTTATGATCCGGCAACCCCGAAGTGACAATAATCGCGACCACTCCCGGTGATGACCATAGTTTGAGGAGTTCATGTATTCACTATGTGCTAATGCTTTGTTCCGGTTCTCTATTAAAAGGAGGCCTTAATATCCCTTAGTTTCCGATAGGACCCCGTTGCTACGGGAGGGTAGGACAAAAGATGTCATGCAAGTTCTTTTCCATAAGCACGTATGACTATATACGGAATACATGCCTACATTACATTGATGAATTGGAGCTAGTTCCGTGTCACCCTATGTTATGACTGTTACATGATGAACCGCATCCGGCATAATTATCCATCACTAATCCGGTGCCTATGAGTTTTCCATATACTGGTTTATGCTTATTTACTTTCCCGCTGCTACTGTTACAATCACTACAAAATACCAAAAACATTACTTTTGCTGTCTTTACTTTTGTTGCTGCTACCACCACTATCATATTACTTTGCTACTAAACACTTTGCTGCAGATACTAAGTTTCCAGGTGTGGTTGAATTGACAACTCAGCTACTAATACTTGAGAATATTCTTTGGCTCCCCTTGTGTCGAATCAATAAATTTGTGTTGAATACTCTACCCTCGAAAGCTGTTACGATCCCCTATACTTGTGGGTTATCAGTGATGGACTTCTGAAGCGCTTATCATGCCATCCTGGGTAGGCCTACCTATGCACGTTCTAGGGCCCGTCCATGTTATGTGTATCTTAAGCTTAAGATCCAGGGCCGAAAGGCGTGCTCACCATCACGGGAAATCAGAAGTTGGCCGAAGAGTGCCTCCAGAAGGGCTCCTAGATTGTTGATGAGTAGAGGGCAATGGCCGAGCTGGACGAATACAAGAAGGTGGTGGATGCAAGCGAGTTGTTGAAATCCAAGAAGCCGACTGTGGAATCTACTTTCCAGTCGGTCGGGGAAACGAAGGCAGTTCAGATCAATCCCAAAGTCCCGAGCGCTGCCCCGACCAACATCTCCACCACCCTCGATAACAAATAGTAATCCGAGCTCATTCAGTTCCTCTGTGAGAACTCAGACATCTTCACATGGAAGCCTTCTGACATGCCGGGTGTTCCTAGGGAACTGGCCGAGCACAAACTTCGTGTCGATTCGATGATGAAGCCTATAAAGGAGCATCTTCAGAGATCTTCCACCGAGAAGCGCAAGGTGATTGGCGAAGAGATAGCGCAGCTCTTAGCCATTGAGTTCATCCGAGAGGTGTACCACTCCAAGTGGCTCACCAATGTTGTCCTGGTGCCGAAGAAAGAAAAATCTCTTCGAATGTGTGTAGATTTTAGGCATATCAATCGGGCCTACCTAAAATATCATTTCTCTCTCCCTCGAATAGATCAGATAGTAGATTCTACTGCCGGACGTTAGCGGTTGTCGTTTCTGTATGCTGATGCGGCTTGAACTACATCGACATTTCCCCAAAGAGGAAGGGATGATGCAACATAGCTATGGTAGGTATTTCCCACAGTGATGAGACCAAGGTTATCAAACCAGTAGGAGAACCACACAACACTACGTGAACGGCACATTCACACAAAGAACAAATACTTGGAACCCGACGTAAAAGAGGGGTTGTCAATCCCTCCTAGGTAAAATGATAGATAAATTTGTAGTAGATCGGATAAATAGATCTCGTGGGAACGCGAGATAAAATAAATAGCAATAAATTGCAGTAGGATATTTTTGGGTTTTTGGATTAACTGATCTGAAAATAAAAGCAAATAAAAATATATCCCGAAGGCAAATATGATAAGGAAGAGACTCGGGGGCCATATATTTTACTAGTGGCTTCTCTCGAGAAAAATAGCATACGGTGGGTAAACAAATTATTGTTGGGAAATTGGTAGAACTTCAAATAATCATGATGATATCCAGGCAATGATCATTATATAGGCATCACCTCCAAGATTAGTAGACCGACTCCTGCCTGCATCTACTACTATTACTCCACACATCAACCATTATCCAGCATGCATCTAGTGTATTAAGTTCATGGAGAAATGGAGTAATGCAATAAGAATGGTGACTAGATCTATTCATGTAGGAATAGACCCCATCTTGTTATCCTTAATGGCAACGATACATACGTGTCATTTCCCCATATGTCACTGGGATTGAGCACCGTAAGATCGAACCCATCACAAAGCACCTCTGCCCATGGCAAGAAAAATCGATCTAGTCGGCCTAACTAAACCAAAGATTCGAAGAAGAAATATGGGGCTATAAGTAATCATGCATATAAGAGATCAAAAGACTCAAATAATTTTCATGGATAAAAACATAGATCTGATCATAAACTCAAAGTTCATCGGATCACAACAAACGCGCTGCAAAAGGAGTTACATCAAATAGATCTCCAAGATACTATTGTATTGAGAATCAAAGAGAGAGAGGAAGCCATCTAGGTACTAACTACGGACATGTAGGTTTACAATGAACTACTCACACATCATCGGATAGGCACAATTGAGGATGTTGAACCCCTCCATGATGGTCTCTAGATTGGATATGTGGTTTCTGGAACTTGGGGCGGCTGGAATTGTGTTTTGTTGACTCCCCTAGGGTTTTTGGAATATTGGGGTATTTATAGAGCAAAGAGGTGGTGCGGGAGGCCACTGAGGTGGGCACAACCTGAAGGAAATATGCCCTAGAGGCAATAATAAAGTTGTTATTTATATTTCCTTATAAAATGATAAATGTTTATTATTCATGCTAGAATTGTATTAACCGGAAACTTAGTACATGTGTGAATACATAGACAAACATAGTGTCACTAGTATGCCTCTACTTGACTAGCTCGTTAATCAAAGATGGTTAAGTTTCCTATCCATAGATATGAGTTGTCATTTGATGAATGGGATCACATCATTAGAGAATGATGTGATTGACTTGACCCATCCATTAGCTTAGCACTATGATCGTTTAGTTTATTGTTATTTCTTTCTCCATAACTTATACATGTTCCTATGACTATGAGATTATACAACTCCTGAATACCGGAGGAACACTTATTGTGCTATCAAACGTCACAACGTAACTGGGTGACTATAAAGATGCTCTACAGGTGTCTCCGATGGTGTTTGTTGAGTTGGCATAGATCAAGATTAGGATTTGTCACTCCGTGTATCGGAGAGGTATCTCTGGGCCCTCTCGGTAATGCACATCACTTTAAGCCTTGCAAGCAATGTGACTAATGAGTTAGTTGTGGGATGATGCATTATGGAACGAGTAAAGAGACTTGCTGGTAACAAGATTGAACTAGGTATTGAGATACCAACGATCGAATCTCGGGCAAGTAACATACCGATGACAAAGGGAACAACGTATGTTATTATGTGGTTTGACTTATAAAGATCTTCGTAGAATATGTGGGAGCCAATATGAGCATCCAGGTTCCGCTATTGGTTATTGACAAGAGATGAGTCTCGGTCATGTCTACATAGTTCTTGAACCCGTAGGGTCCACACGCTTAACGTTCGATGATGATTGGTATTATGAGTTTATGTGTTCTGATTTTTGGAAGGTTGTTCGGTATCCTGGATGTGATCACGGACATGACAAGGAGTCTCAAAATGGCCGAGACATAAATATTGATATATTGGATGACTATATTCGGGCACTGGATGAGTTCCGGTGCTCACCGGATATATATCAAAGTGCCGGAAGGGTTATCGGAACCACCGGAGAAGTAATGGGCCTTATTGGGCCTAGGGGAGAGAGAGAGGGGCTGCCAAGGTCTGGCCGCCCCTCCTCATGGGCCTAGTCCGAATTGGACTAGGGGGAGGGGCAGCGCCCCCTCCTTCCTTCTCTTTCCCCCTCCTTCCTTCTTCTCCTAGTAGGACTAGGAAAGGGGGGAGTCCTACTCATACTAGGAGGAGGATTCCTCCCCCCTTTGGCAGACCTTTGAGGGCCGGCCGACCTCCCCCTCCCTCCTTTATATACGTGGGGAGGGGGGCACCCTAGAACACACAAGTTGATTGTTTAGCCATGTGCGGTGCCCCCCTCCACAGATTTCCATCTCTGTCATATTGTCGTAGTGCTTAGCCGAATCCCTGCATCGGTAAATTCATCATCACCGTCACCATGCCATCATGCTGATGAAACTCTCCCTCGGCCTCAGCTGGATCTAGAGTTCGAGGGACGTCACTGACCTAAACGTGTGCAGACCGCGGAGGTGTCGTGCGTTCGGTACTTGATCGGTTGGATCGTGGAGACGTTTGACTACATCAACTGCGTTACTAAACGCTTCCTCTTTCGGTCTACGAGGGTACGTAGACATACTCTCCCCCTCTCGTTGCTATGCATCTCCTACATAGATCTTGCATGATTGTAGGATTCTTTTTGAAATACTGTGTTCCCCAACAGTGGCATCCGAGCCAGGTCTATGCGTAGATGTTATATGCACGAGTAAAACACAAAGGAGTTGTGGGCGTGGGTATATACATATTGCTTGTCGTCACTAGTTGATTCTTGATTTAGCGGTATTGTTGGATGAAGCGGCTCAGACCGACATTACGCGTACGCTTACGCGGGACTGGTTCTACCGACGTGCTTCGCACACCGGTGGCTAGTGGGTGCTTGTTTCTCCAACTTTACTTGAATTAGTTTCCATGAATAGGGTTCTTTCTGAAGATCAAAAAGCAATCACTATACTACTTTTTGGTTTTGATGCGTAGGTAAGAACGGTTCTTGCTAGAAGCCTGTAGCAGCCATGTAAAACTTGCAATAATAAAGTAGAGGACGTCTAACTTGTTTTTGCGGGGCATGTTGTGATGTGATATGGTCAAGACGTGATTATATAAATTGTTGTATGAGATGACCATGTTTTGTAACACTGTTATCAGCAACTGGCAGGAGCCATATGGTTGTCGCTTTATTGTATGAAATGCAATCGCCATGCAATTGCTTTACTTTATCACTAAGTGGTAGCGATAGTCATAGAAGAAATAGTTGGCGAGACGACAACGATGCTTTGATGGAGATCAAGGTCTCAAGCCAGTGATGATGGTGATCATGATGGTGCTTTGGAGATGGAGATCAAAAGGCACAAGATGATGATGGGCATATCATATCACTTATATTGATTGCACGTGATGTTTATCCTTTATGCATCATATTTTGCTTAGTTCGACGGTAGCATTATAAGATGATCTCTCACCAAATTTCAAGGTATAAGTGTTCTCCCTAAGTATGCACCGTTGCTACACTTCGTTGTGCTGAGACACCATGTGATGATTGGGTGTGATAAGCTCTACATTCACATACAACGGGTGCAAGCCAGTTCTGCACACGCAAAATACTTGGTTTAAACTTGACGAGCCTAGCATATGCAGATATGGCCTCGGAACACTGAGACCGAAAGGTCGAGCGTGAATCATATAGTAGATATGATCAAGATAGTGATGTTCACCATTGAAAACTACTCCATCTCACGTGATGATCGGACATGGTTTAGTTGATATGGATCACGTGATCACTTAGATGATTAGAGGGATGTCTATCTAAATGGGAGTTCTTAAGTAATATGATTAATTGAACTTTAATTTATCATGAACTTAGTATTTGAGAGTATTTTGCATATCTATGTTGTAGATCAATAGCTCGCGTATAGCTCCCTGTTTTATTTTTTGATATGTTCCTAGAGGAAAATAAGTTGAAAGATGATAGTAGCAATGATGCGGACTAGGTCCGTGATCTAAGGATTATCCTCATTGCTGCACAGAAGAATTATGTCCTTGATGCACCGCTAGGTGATGGACCTATTGCAGGAGCATATGCAGATGTTATGAACGTTTGGCAAAGCTCAGTATGATGACTACTTGATAGTTTAGTGCACCATGCTTTACGGCTTAGAACTGGGACTTCAAAAATGTTTTTGAACGCCACGGAACATATAAGATGTTCCAAGAGCTGAAATTTGTATTTCAGACTCATGTCCGAGTCGAGAGGTATGAGACCTCTGACAAATACTTTTCCTACAAGATGGAGGAGAACAGCTCATCCAGTGAGCATGTGCTCAGAATGTCTGAACACTATAATCGCTTGAATCAAGTGGGAGTTAATCTTCCAGATAAGATAGTGATTGACAGAGTTCTCTAGTCACTATCACCAAGTTACTGGAACTTCGTGATGAACTACAATATGCAAGGGATGACAAAAATGATTCCCCAAGCTCTTCGCGATTCTAAAATCGGCGAAGGTAGAAATCAAGAAAAGCATCAAGTGTTGATGGTTGACAAGACCACTAGTTTCAAGTAAAACAGCAAGGGAAAGAAAGGGAACTTCAAGAAGAATGGCAAGCAAGTTGCCACTCCCATGAAGAAGCCCAAAGCTAGACCCAAGCCTGAAATTGAGTGCTTCTACTACAAAGGAAATGGTCACTTGAAGCGAAACTACCCCAAATACTTGGCGGATAAGAAGGATGGAAAAGTGAACAAAGGTATATTTGATATAAAGATTATTGATGTGTACTTTACTAGTTTTCATAGTAACCCGCAGGTATTTGATACCGATTTAGTTGCTAAGATTAGTAAGTCAAAACAGGAGTTACAAAATGAACAGAGACTAGTTCAGGGCGAGGTGATGATGTTTGTTGGAAGTGATTCCAAGGTTGATAAGATCACCATCGCACACTCCCTTTACCTTCAGGATTAGTGTTGAACCTAAAATAAATGTTATTTGGTGTTTGCGTTGAGCATAATATGATTGGATCATGTTTATTGCAATACGGTTACTCATTTAAGTCAAAGAATAATTGTTATTCTGTTTACATGAATAAAACCTTCCGAGGTCATACACCCAAGGTGAATGGTTTACTGAATCTCTATCGTAGTGTTACACATATTCATAATATTGATGCCAAAAGATGCAAAGTTGATAATGATAGTGCAACATATTTGTGGCACTGCCGTTTAGTTCATATTGATGTAAAGCACATGAAGGAACTCCATGCTGATGGGCTTTTGGAATCACTTGATTATGAATCACTTGATGCTTGTGAACCATGCCTCATGGGCAAGATGACTAAGACTCCATTCTTCGGAACAATGAGCGAGCAACAGACTTGTTGGAAATAATACATACTGATGTGTGCGGTCCAATGAGTTGAGTAGATATGGGTATATCTACTTGATGAAACATAAGTCTGAAACATTTGAAAAGTTCAAAGAATTTTAGAGTGAAGTGGAAAATCATCGTAACAAGAAAATAAAGTTTCTACGATCTGATCGCAGGAGACGAATATTTGAGTTACGAGTTTGGTATTCATTTGAAACAATGTGGAATAGTTTCGCAACTCACGCCACCTGGAACACCATAGCGTAATGGTGTGTCGGAATGTCATAACCATACTTTATTAGATATGGTGCAATCTATGATGTATCTTAACCGAATTACCACTATCGTTTTGGGGTTATGCATTATAGATAGCTGCATTCATGTTAAATAGGGCATCGTCTAAAAATCTGTTGAGATGACACCGTATGAACTGTGGTTTAGTAAGAAACCTAAGCTGTCGTTTCTTAAAGTGGGGTTGCAATGCTTATGTGAAAAAGTTTCAGCCTGATTAGCTCAAACCCAAATCGGAGAAGTGCGTCTTCATAGGATACTCAAAAGAAACTGTTGGGTACACCTTCTATCACAGATCCGAAGGCAAGATATTTGTTGCTAAAAATGGATCCTTTCTAGAGGAGTTTCTCTCGAAAGAAGTGAGTGGGAGGACAGTAGAACTTGATGAGGTAACTATACCTTCTCCCTTATTGGAAAGTAGTCATCACAGAAATTAGTTCTAGTGATTCCTACACCAATTAGTGAGGAAGCTAATGATGATGATCATCAAACTTCTGATTAAGTTACTACTGAACCTCGTAGGTCGGATCCTCACCAGAGTGGTACGGTAATCCTGTTCTGGAGGTCATATTACTTGACCATGACGAACCTATGAACTATGAGGAAGCGATGATGAGCCCAGATTTCGCAAAATGGCTTGAGGCCATGAAATCTGAGATGGGATCCATGTATGAGAACAAAGTGTGGACTTTGGTGGACTTGCCTGATGATCGGCAAGCCATTGAGAATAAATGGATCTTCAAGAGGAAGATGGATGCTGATAGTAGTGTTACTATCTAAAAGCTCGAATTGTCGCAAAAGTTTTTCAACAAGTTCAAGGTGTTGACTACGATGAGATTTTCTCACTCGTATCGATGCTTAAAAGTCTGTCTGAATCATGTTAGCAGTTGCCGCATTTTATGAAATCTGGCAAATGGATATAAAAAATACATTCCTTAATGGATTTATAAAAGAAGATTTGTATATGATGCAACCAGAAGGTTTTGTCAATCCTAAAGGTGCTAACAAACTGTGCAAGCTCCAGGGATCCATCTATGGACTGGTGCAAGCATCTCAGAGTTGGAATATACGCTTTGATGAATTGATCAAAGCATATGGTTTTACACAGACTTCTCGAGAAGCCTGTATTTCAAGAGAGTGAGTGGGAGCTCTGTAGCATTTCTGATATTATATATGGATGACATATTGTTGATCGGAAATAATACTGAATTTTTGGATAGCATAAAAGGATACTTGAATAAGAATTTTTCAATGAAAGACCTCGGTGAAGCTGCTTACATATTGGGCATCAAGATCTATAGAGATAGATCAACAAGCTTGATAAATTTTTCAGTGAGTACATACCTTGACAAGTTTTTGAAGTAGTTCAATATGGAACAGTCAAAGAAGGAGTTCTCGCCTGTGTTGCAAGGTGTGAAGTTGAGTAAAGACTCAAAACACGACCACGACAGAAAATAGAAAGAGAATGAAAAATCATTCCCTATGCCTCAGTCATAGGTTCTATAAAGTATGCTATGTTGTGTACCAGACCTATTGTATACCTTAGCATGATTTTGGCAAGGGAGTACAATAGTGATCTAGGAGTAGATCACTGGACAACGGTCAAAATAATCCTTAGGACTAAGGAAATATTTCTCGGTTATGGAGGTGATAAAAGAGTTCGTCGTAAAGAGTTACATCGATACAAGCTTTTGGCACTGATCTAGATGACTATAAGTCTCGATCTAGATACATATTGAAAATGGTAGCAATTAGCTAGAGTAGTTCCGTGTAGAGTATTATAGACATAGAAATTTGCAAAATACATACGGATCTGAATGTTGCAGACCCGTAGACTAAACTTCTCTCACAAGCAAAACATGATCACTCTTTGGGTTTTAATCACATAGCGCTGTGAACTAGATTATTGACTCTAGTAAACCCTTTGGGTATTAGTCACATGAAGATGTGAAATATTGGTGTGAAATCACATGATGATGTGAACTAGATTATTGACTCTAGTGCAGGTGGGAGACCGAAGGAAATATGCCCAAGAGGTAATAATAAAGTTGTTATTTATATTTCCTTATATCATGACAAAATATTTCTTAGTCATGCTAGAATTGTATTAACCGAAAACTTAGTACATGTGTCAATACATAGACAAACAGAGTGTCACTAGTATGCCTCTATTTGACTAGCTCGTTAATCAAATATGGTTAAGTTTCCTGCCCATAGACATGAGTTGTCATTTGATGAATGGGATCACATCATTAGTGAATGATGTGATTGACTTGACCCATCCATTAGCTTAGCACTATGATCGTTTAGTTTATTGCTATTGCTTTCTCCATAACTTATACATGTTCCAATGACTATGAGATTATGCAACTCCCGAATACCAGAGGAACACTTAGTGTGCTATCAAACGTCACAACGTAACTGGGTGACTACAAAGATGCTCTACAGGTGTCTCCGATGGTGTTTTTTGAGTTGGCATAGATCAAGATTAGGGTTTGTCACTCCGTGTATCGGAGAGGTATCTCTGGGCCCTCTCGGTAATGCACATCACTATAAGCCTTGCAAGCAATGTGAATAATGAGTTAGTTGTGGGATGATGCATTACAGAATGAGTAAAGAGACTTGTCGGTAATGAGATTGAACTAGGTATTGAGATACCGACGATCGTATCTCGGGCAAGTAACATACCGATGACAAAGGGAACAGCGTATGTTGTTATGCGGGCTGACCGATAAAGATCTTCGTAGAATATGTGGGAGCCAATATGAGCATCCAGGTTCCACTATTGTTTATTGACCGGAGATGAGTCTCGTTCATGTCTACATTGTTGTCGAACCCATAGGGTCTGCACGCTTAACGTTCGATGACGATCGGTATTATGGGT
The DNA here is from genome assembly GCF_018294505.1 of Triticum aestivum. Taxonomy (NCBI): domain Eukaryota; kingdom Viridiplantae; phylum Streptophyta; class Magnoliopsida; order Poales; family Poaceae; genus Triticum; species Triticum aestivum. Next base: position 590,318,217 of record NC_057797.1, read on the forward strand.
TTATGTGTTTTGATGTACCGAAGGTTGTTCGGAGTCCCGGATGTGATCACGGTCATGACGAGGAGTCTCGAAATGGTCGAGACATGAAGATTGATATATTGGATGACTATATTCGGACACCGAATGAGTTCTGGGGGTCACCGGATATTTATCATAGTGCCAGAAGGGTTATCGGAACCACCAGAGAAGTAATGGGCCTTGCTGGGCCTAGGGAGAGAGAGAGGGGCTGCCAAGGGCTGGCCATGCGCCCTCCCATGGGCCTAGTCCGAATTGGACAAGGGGGAGGGGCAGCGCCCCCTCCTTCCTTCTCTTCCCCCTCGTTCCTTCTTCTCCTAGTAGGACTAGGAAAGGGGGAGTCTACTCCTACTAGGAGGAGGATTCCTCCCCCCTTTGGCACGCCTATGAGGGCCGGCCGGCCTCCCCCTCCCTCCTTCATATACGTGGGGAGGGGGCACCCTAGAACACATAAGTTGATTGTTTAGCCGTGTGCGGTGCCCCCCTCCACAGATTTCCACCTCAGTCATATTGTCGTAGTACTTAGGCGAAGTCCCACGCCGGTAAATTCATCATCACCATCACCATGCTGTCGTGCTGACGAAACTCTCCCTCGGCCTCAGCTGGATCTAGAGTTCGAGGGACGTCACCGAGCTGAACGTGTGCAGATCACGGAGGTGCCGTGCGTTCGGCACTTGATAGGTTGGATCGTGAAGACGTTCGACTACATCAACCGCATTAGTAAACGCTTCTGCTTTCGGTCTACAAGGGTACATAGACATACTCTCTCCCTCTCGTTGCTATGCATCTCCTAGATAGATCTTGTGTGATCGTAGGAATTTTTTTGAAATATTGCGTTCCCCAACACAAGCCACCAGGGTGCGCCTGGGCCCCTAGGCACGCCCAGGTGGGCTGTGCCCCCCTCAGGGCACCCCTCTGGTACTTCTTTGGCCCATCCTGTGTCTTGTGGCCCATAAAAATTCTCCAAAAAGTTTCACTGCGTTTGGACTCCGTTTTTATTGATTTTCTGCGAAGTAAAAAACAAGCAAAAAACAACAACTGGTACTGGGCACTATGTCAATAGGTTAGTCCCAAAAAATGATATGAAGTTGCTATAAAATGATTGTAAAACATCCAAGAATGATAATATAACAACATGAAACAATCAAAAATTATATATACGTTGGAGACGTATCAGCATCCCCAAGCTTAATTCCTGCTTGTCCTAGAGTAGGTAAATGATAAAAAAAATTGATGTGGAATGCTGCCTAACATGTTCATCACATATTCTTTTCCTTGTAGCATGGACATTTGGACTTTTATATGATTCAAAGCAATAGTCTAGTTTTGACATGAAGATTTCAATACTCTAGCATATCAACAAGCAACCATGTCTTTCAAAATATCAACACTAAAGCAAGTTATCCCTAGCCCATTATGCTCAATCATTGATCCATTCATGAAAAACACTCGCATATTAGCTACATCCAATGCTCAAGTACGATCGCAGTGCCCCTCAGTTGGTGCTTTATAAGAGAAGATGGAGACTTAAAATTAAATTGAATAAAGTAAATAGAAAGGCCCTTCGCAGAGGGAAGTAGGGATTTGTAGAGGTGCCAAAGCTCAAAGCGAAAAAGATAGAGATAAAAACATTTTGGATGGCTTGCTTTTCCTGTCAACGAAAATGATCGAGTAGTTCCCAATACTTTACACGCTAGATATATCATAGGTGGTTCCCAAACAGAAAATAAAGTTTATTCCTTTTTCCACCATACTTCCACATTCCACGGCTAACTGAATCCACCGGTGCCATCCATACGAACACTTTCCAAGGAATTTATTATTTGATAACATAAAGTAAATTCATTGTTCATTTCAGGACTGGGCATCCGTAATACCTTTGTTGTACTCTAGTGCAATGACAAGTGAATAAACACTCATCTTGAGAATAACACATCTAGGATGGAAACATATCAGCCACCCCCTACCATTTCATGAGCGGTTGATGTCGCTTGAAGCTACATCGGTATTTACCCAAAGAGGAATGGATGATGCAGCACATTGGCGGTAGGTATTTCCCTCAGATGTGAAACAAAGGTTATCGAACCAATAGGAGAACCAAGCAACACAATGTAAACAGCTCCTGCACATAAATAACAACTTCTCGCAATCCGACGTGTTAAAGGGGTTGTCAATCCCTTCCGGGGTACAGCGCCTCAAGATAGGCAAACACACATGAGGTAAATTTGTAGTAGATTGATAGATCAAACACCGAATAAAATAAATAATAATAAATTGCAGCAAGGTATTTTTGGGTTTTTGGTTTAGTAGATCTGAAAATAAATGCAAAGGAAAAGTAGATCGCAAAGGCAAATAATATGAGAAAGAGACCCAGGGGCCATAGGTTTCACTAGTGGCTTATCTCGAGAAAAATAGCAAATGGTGGGTGAACAAATTACTGTTGGGAAATTGATAGAACTTCAAATACTCATGACGATATCCAGGCAATGATCATTACATAGGCATCACGTCCAAGATTAGTAGACCGACTCCTGCCTGCATCTACTACTATTACTCCACACATCGACCGCTATCCAGCATGCATCTAGTGTATTAAGTTCATGGAGAAATGGAGTAATGCAATAAGAACGATGACATGATGTAGACATGATCTATCAATGTAGATATAGACCCCATCATTTTATCCTTAGTAGCAACGATACACACATGTCGGTTCCCCTTCTGTCACTGGGATCAAGCACCGTAAGATCGAACCCACTACAAAGCACCTCTTCCCATTGAAAGATAAATATATCAAGTTGGCCAAACAAAAACCAAACATTGGAGAAGAAATACGAGGCTATAAGCAATCATGCATAAAAGAGAACAAAGAAACTCAAATACTTTCATGGATATAAAAAGGTAGATCTGATCATAAACTCAAAGTTCATAGGATCCCAACAAACACACCGCGAAAGAGTTACATCATATGGATATCCAAGAGACCATTGTATTGAGAATCAAAATAGAGAGAGAGGAAGCCATCTAGCTACTAACTATGGACCCTGATGGTCTACAAAGAACTACTCACACATCATCGGAGAGGCACCAATGGATGTGGTTAACCCGATCCGAGATGGTGTCTAGATTGGATCTGGTTGTTCTGGACTCTGCGGCGGCTGGATCAATATTTCTTTGACTCCCCTAGGGGGAATATTGGGGTATTTATAGAGCAAAGAGGCGGTCCAGGGGGCACCCGAGGTGGGCACAACCCACAGGGTGCGCTTGGGCCTCCCAGCGCGCCCTGGTGGGTTGTGCTCCCCTCAGGGAACCCCCCAGGCGCAGCCATGGCCCATTGCGTTCCTTCTGGTTCATAAAAAATCTGCGTAAAGTTTCGTGGCATTTGGACTCCGTTTGATATTGATTTTCTGTGATGTAAAAAACATGGAAAAAACAGCAACTGAAACTTGGCACTATGTCAATAGGTTAGTACCAAAAAATGATATAAAATGACTATAAATGATTATAAAACATCCAAGATTGATAATATAACAACATGGAACAATAAAAAATTATAGATATGTTGGAGACGTATCAACATCCCCAAGCTTAACTCCTACTCATCCTCGAGTAGGTAAGTGATAAAAACAGAATTTTTGATGTGGAATGCTGCCTAACATGTCATATCATATTCTTTTCTTTAGAGCATGGAAATTTGGACTTCTATATTGTTCAAAGCAATAGTCTAGTTTTGTCATGATAATTTAAATACTCAAGCATATCAACAAGCAACCATGTCTTTCAAAATATCAACACTAAAATAAGTTATCCCTAGCCCATCATGCTCAACCATTGATCCATTCATGAAGCACACTCGCATATTAGCTATACCCAATACTCAAGTACGATCATATTGCCTTCTAGTTGGTGCTTTTATAAGAGAAGATGGAGACTCAAATTCAAAATAAAAATTGCATAAAGTAAAAGAAAGGCCCTTCGGAGAGGGAAGTAGGGATTTGTAGAGGTGCCAGAGCTCAAAGCGAAAAACATAGAGATAAAAACATTTTGGGAGGTGTATCCATCCCACCAACGAAAACGACTTAGAGTTCCCAATACTTTCCATGCTTAGATATATTATAGGCGGTTCCCAAACAAAAAATAAAGTTTATTCCTTTTTCCACCATACTTTCACTTTCCATGGCTAGCTGTATCCACGGTTGCCCTCCATACCAACACTTTCGAATGAATTTATTATTTGACAACATAAAGTAAATTCATTTTTTTCATTTCGGGACTGGGCATCCGTAATACCTTTGCCTTACTCTCGTGTAATGACAAGTGAATAAACACTCATCGTGAGAATAACACATCTAACATGGAAAATATTAGCCACCCCTCACCGCTCCACGAGCGAAATGAACACACAAAGAGAAGTGTCGTGGTGGGCGCACGGCAGATGCCATGGGATGGCTAAAGAGAGGAGGAGGATCGAGGGCATTGGTGGGCTCCAGAGGCGAGGTCGGCATGAGCGAGCGCGGGACGCAAGACATACCCAGGTTCGGGGCTCTCTGGAGAGATAACACCCCTAGTCCTGCCGAGTGTGGTTTATATGTAATAGTACAAAGTTGCTCCTAGAGCTGTATGGAGGGAGAAGGAGGTGTGGCCAAAGCTTAGGCTGCTCCCTCTCCTCGGGTGTTGCTTTGTGTGTTATCGATTGTGTGAATGAAGTGGGTTCTGCCCGTATGCAAGGAGGCTCCTGGGGGGTTTTATAGGTCAACCCCCTAGGGGTACAAGGGTAATATTACAAGGCCGTAGGGACGGCTTGTCAGTGTCCAGGAACCCGGTGCTGGGACCCGCCGGGTGCCATGGCTCGCCGGGTTATCCGGGCGCGGACCCCATGCGCCTAGGGGGCACTGTGTGCCGTCTTGTCGATCGTCAGGGCATGGTCGGGTTGAGTCGGCTACATTGGTGCTCCGTCAGTTTGTCGCTTGTGGGCGTCATTGGTCATGCCGGGACACTGTTGCCATGCCTGACCTAGTTAGTGGGTAGGCGTAGGGCACTGTAGCCACGCCGGCCCTAGTCAACGGGTAGATGGAGGGCACTGGTGCCTCATCTGGCTGACCAGAGGCATGGGCGGGGTATTGTGGCGTTGATCATTAGTTGGCGGAGACTCGTCCCATCGTACGGCTAGGATGGGACGGCCGCTGACCCTTGGTCGGGTTTGGAGAACATGCCAAGGGCGGTGCTGGCTTGCTGGAGAAGTCTTGAGCTTGGTTGTTGGGGCCGAGTCGAGGAGCATGGCGGGTCGGCCTGCTTGGCCGGATCGACCGACCTGGCCGAGTCGAGTAACTCGGCCAAGGTCGGGCCGGATTGAGGGCCGATGCTGGCCCCGTTGTTTTCGAAAAGGATCCAGGTTCCATTGCCTGCCTGGGGTTCATCCCCTGGTAGTAGTCCCCGAAGCTGTGAAGGTCCATCGTCTTTGAGTGGTGGGCCTTCGCAGTTTCCCCCTTGTGCAGAGGAAAACTTGGTGACCGCCGGGTCCGGCAACACCCACTGTGTGCCGGCTTCCGGAAGCCGGATCACGACGTCTTGGTCGCGGCGGAAAACCGAGGGGCTCGACGAATCTTGGGCAATCTGTTGGGCTTCGCGCGGCCGTCACGTGGCGCCTGGGAGCCGGAAGGGCCTGACAGGCCACGCGCGTGATAGGACGGTGCGACGCTCTAGGGCCCGCCGCTGCACGCCCTCGGGCCACGCGTGCGGATTTATTGCAGCGTCCGCAGGTTGGTTGCTATTCTCCGGGCAGTTATTGCATGCGTACGTGCGCAATTGTGGCGGGGAAGTGGGAGGGGCGAGCGCAGACGATCCCACTTCCCCATGTTTCGAATCATGGCCTATAAATTGGTGGCAAGGGGGGCGGCGGAGATCACTCACGCTCGCGCACTCCTGCCTCTTTGTCCTTCATGTGCTTCCGACGATCGCCGCCAGCTAAGACGCCTGCCGTTCCGAGCAGAGTTTTCCTGCCATCTTCCTTTCCCCTTTCTTCTTCCTCTTCGCGCATGGGACGATGGCGCTGCCGTCAGGGATGGGATCGACCGTCACCCTCGAGGACATCACCTACCCCCGCGACCCCTGGCGCCTGCCGAGGGCGGAGGAGGTCGAGGCTCGCCTCCCGCGAGGCGAGCAGGAGCCGCGGCCCAGAGGCTCGAAGCGGGTGGTCTTCCTGCCGCACTTCAAGCGCGGGTTCGGGCTGCCCGCGAGCGGCTTCTTCCGCGAGTTTCTGGAGTTCTTCGAGCTTCAGCCTCATCACCTTGGCGCCGGCGCAATCATGGATCTGTCCGGCTTCGTCACTCTCTGCGAGGGGTACCTGGGGGTCAAGCCTTTGATCGACCTCTGGGTGCGCTTCTTCTCTCTGAAGCAGTAGGGGCCAAAGGCCGGGGAGATGTCCGAGTGCAGGGCAGCCGTCAACACCAAGCGGTCAGGCACCGACTGCCCGAAGATGCCGCTGGAGGATTCCGCCAAGAAATGGCAGAATTCATTCTTCTACGTCCGCAGCGTCGGCGAGGACCGCATCAACCTTTCACCGTTCATCAACTCGCCGCCGTGGGGGAAGCTGAACTGGGGGTATTACCCCAAGCACCCGTCGCAGGAGGTGATCAACCTGTGCGAGCGGGTGTTGGTGATGAAGGAGCAGGAGGGGCTCACCGGCACCGACCTCATCACCGCCTTCATCGTCCGGTGGGTGCTACCGCTGCAGCGGCGCGGCCACCTCATTAGTCAGATGGCCGGCCTCCAAGATCCCAACCGCATGGCGAATACGCGGTTCGCGGCGGACCAGATCGCGCGCCGGGTTAATGATATCTCCAAGGCCAACTTGGGGGTCGACTGGGCATTCTGGAAGGCCTCGTACAGCCGCCCAAACCCAGCACAGTTGGTGAGTCCCTGGTCTCTGTACTTCGCTGCTGCTTATCTTCTCATTCGTCCTGACGCGACGCAGGAGGTGCTTCTGAATGCCATCCAGCACCCTTATGACCGGGCGCAGGTGCAGGTGGTGCGGGACGCCTCGGAGGAGCCCGAGGCCCAAGACGGAGCGGAGGCGGCGGCCATCGATACGGCGCAGGGCGCCGAGTAGGTGAGCCTTATTTATATTCCTTGAGTTGCCGGTTGCGGGATGGCTTCCAAAATGTTGATGTGAGCTGTTGATGCAGCAGCGCCGGGTGGAGGAGGCGGCAGCGCGTCCGGAGCTGGGTCGTCTCGGGGGGTGGGGACGGCGCGACGTCCGTAAGGGAAGGATATTGCCCCGCCACGGGCCCTGACCGTGAAGCGCGTGGCAGACCCGGCCGGAGCCGTGAAGCCGCCCGCCAAGAGGAGGCGCGATGCTCTGCAGGAAAGGGAGGCGAGGCCCGAAGTTCCGGTGGTGCCCGGTTAAGTGATTTCTTGTGCCCAAGCCGAGTTGCCAAGTGGCCCTGCTCGACCCGGTGTAATCATTTTTGTCTTGTTCTTCAGCTCGCCGATTTCGCTAGCGCTCGCGGCGGCGGATGCCGCATGCGTCGAGGGCGCCGCATTCCGAAGGAGCCGATCTGGCGCTGCCGACCGGGACGAGGATGGGGACGAAGCACCGGAGGATCCGGACCTCGGCCTGGACCCGGCCGACACCGAGGACCTGGCCTGGCGGGATCGGAACCAGGCCGAGGCGAAGCTGGCGGCGGCGTCGACCCAGGCCTGGGTCAGAGCCGCGATGGCATGGGCACAAGCCGGCGAAGGGCCGGCATGGCCGGAGATGCCGGCGGGGACGGTGGCGGCGATGACAGTCTTCGTGCCGGCATCGGCAAGGGAGCACGGCCAAGGCGGCCTTGTGGACGCGATGGACCTCGACCGGGAGGTCGTGGTTGTTGAGGACGGCACCCCATTGCGGACCGACGTGGTCGAGCGGGAGGGGGCCGATGGAGGTGGCGGCGAGGGCGGCGCCGGAGGGGGCACCTTGGGCGTCGGCGGACGAGGCACCGCTGGTGGTGGGGCCTAAAACCGCTCCGTTCATCGAGTCAGCGTCGGTGCCGGGGAGGGTGCTGGAGAAGGCACCGGCTTCAGGGGTCGGCCAGCAGAGGGCACACCCTGGCGATCAGGGCCGGAGGATGCCAGGCTGCCGAGCTGCGGGCATCGCGGAGCGGGACCAGCGAGGTCCCTTTCGGACCTCTGACCCAGGAGGAGGCGACAATGGCCGCCGTAACCCGTCGCCTGCGAGGGCGGACGGACCGGATCCAGGCTTTCGCCCAGGCCGAGGTCAAGGCGACGTAGGATCTGGAGCGCGCCGTCTTCGTAAGTTTCAGTCCGCGCTCTGTTTTTTCTTTTTCTGTTGTTTGCCTCTTCGTGGGGCGTGTCAGCGCATCCACTGGGTGTAGCCTCTGAGATCCGGGCCAACTGCATGGCAGTTGGGCCGAATCTTATCTTGCCGGCTTGTGCTGATTGTTTCTTCTTGTAGCAACTTGACTCCTACTGGGTCAACGTCTTCAACCGGCTCCTTGAGACGCATCGACGTCTCAAGGAGGGGCGCACCGCCAAGGAGGAGGAGCTCCGCGTCGTGACAAGTATTTCTTCTTCATGCTCTTTTCTAGTGGGGGCGTGCTAGCGCACCCACTGGTGTAGCCTCCGAGATTCGGGCCAACTGCGTGGCAGTTGGGTTGAATCTTAATGCAGTACTTTGTCGCTGAGTTTCTTCTTCTGCAGCCGAGGTGCTGTCTTGGAGGACCTGGCTGATTCGGGCTGGCTTTCGCTATGACCGGCTTGTCGTGGATGTCGGCCGGCTTGGGGCCGAGGTGGAGGCGGCGAGGGCGGAGGTGATGGGAGCCAGGAAGGCGCTTGACGAGGCCAGCCGGCTGCAGGAGCAGCTGGCGGGCGACAAGAGACGGCTCGAGGACGAGGTGGAGCGGCTCAAGGCGAAGGCTGCCAAGGTCGTGGAGGCGCAGCAGGCCCTTGCCGAGGCGGACCAGCAGTGCGGCAAGCTGGCCGACGACAAGGGACAGCTCCAGGCCGAGGTGGAGTGCCTGGAAGCATTGGTGGCCACGGCGGAGGAGACCCGGCAGGGGGAGACCCGGCTCTGGGAGGAGGCCATGAAGGCGGCCGAGGACAAGGACGCCGAGCTGAAGGCGGCCCTTGCCGAGGTCGCCGACTTGGAGAAGGCGCTGGAGGAGCGCGACCGCACCATCGCCCGGGAGCAGCGCGGTACGTTGCTCGAAGCATAGCACCTGGAAGAGTCCTTCTCCAGTACGTGCTTTTCTTTGGTTTTGTTGTTGTTGCCGGGTTGGGACTCCGACCTCTCTTCCTTAGTAGTTTTGATCTCACTTGCTTTTCTTCTTGATAGGGACCTTCGCGGAGACGCTCCCACTGGCAGAGGAGGCTGTCCGCTTTCAGCGAGACCCATAGGGAGTCGTGGGCTCCGGGACCGACCCGAATGTGGCATGGACCTTCCTGGAGATCGTGACTGCTTCCCAGACCCGCCTGTGGGTCCTGAGCGACCAGATGGGGCGGCTTTCTCAGACCGGCACGACGATGACGGCGACCCTCTGGCCGGGTTTCATTGTGCCGGTCAGCTTCACGCGGCTGCCGTGTTGGTTGGAGGTGGGCCCGAACCGTCTTCACGAGTGGCGGGTCTCCGCCGCTCGCACCGGCGCCGAGATTGGTGATACGTCTCCAACGTATCTATAATTTTTGATTGTTCCATGCTATATTATATTCTGTTTTGAACATTATTGGGCTTTATTATACACTTTTATATTATTTTTGGAACTAACCTATTAACCGGAGGCCCAACCCAGAATTGCTGTTTTTTTGCCTATTATAGGGTTTCGCAGAAAAAGAATATCAAACGGAGTCCAAACAGAATGAAACCTTCGGGAACGTGATTTTCAGAACGAACATGATCCAGAGGACTTGGACCCTACGTCAAGCAATCAACGAGGAAGGCACGAGGTAGGGGGGCGCGCCTACCCCCCAGGCGCGCCCTCCACCCTCATGGGCCCCCTGTTGCTCCACCGACGTACTCCTTCCTCCTATATATACCTACGTACCCCCAAACTACCAGATACGGAGCCAAAAACCTAATTCCACTGCCGTAACTTTCTGTATCCACGAGATCCCATCTTGGGGCCTTTTCCGGAGCTCTGCCGGAGGGGGCATCGATCACGGAGGGCTTCTACATCAACACCATAGCCTCTTCGATGAAGTGTGAGTAGTTTACTTCAGACCTACAGGTCCATAGTTATTAGCTAGATGGCTTCTTCTCTCTTTTTTGATCTCAATACAAAGTTCTCCCCCTCTCTTGTGGAGATCTATTCGATGTAATCTTCTTTTGCGGTGTGTTTGTTGAGACCGATGAATTGTGAGTTTATGATCAAGTCTATCTATGAACAATATTTGAATCTTCTCTGAATTGTTTTATGTATGATTGGTTATCTTTGCAAGTCTCTTCGAATTATCAGTTTGGTTTGGCCTAATGGATTGATCTTTCTTGCAATGGGAGAAGTGCTTAGCTTTGGGTTCAATCTTGCGGTGTCCTTTCCCAGTGACAGTAGGGGTAGCAAGGCACGTATTGTATTGTTGCCATCGAG